>NC_133618.1:636753048-636873048 GCF_048593235.1 Sminthopsis crassicaudata | reverse complement strand
GAAGAGATAAGGAAACAGAGTAGCATTAAAAAGATTACAAACTGTATAATGCAAAAAGTTCTTGTTTGTAGTAGTGTTACTATTTTCCATTCTAATGTTACTTTCTACCTACTTTGTATATATCATTTATATGCCTCTTTGTATACAAATAGTCTCCCCCATTTGAATGTAAGTTCCTTAAGAACAAAAAAACTGTTTTTGTATCTTTTCTGTATGTCTTAGCCTAGCACAATATATGAAATACAGAAAGTTCTCAAAAATGCTTCTTGAATCTAATCATTCAGTGGATTAAACACCAGCCCTAAAATCAGGAGGACCTGAGTTCAAATCTAGCTGTGGGACTTTAGGTCAACTCATTTAACCCAATTACCTCCAAAAATAAGTAAATAAATAAAAAAAAATGAATGCTTTTTGATTGATATTTTAAAAGATTCTTAGTAACACAATGGGACTTAAAAATGGGATATATGAATCAACAATGAAGAGAAAATGGAAACCACTAAATTATTTCAAAAGCTTAGTTAATTTAAGCCTTTTAGATCATTAGATTTAAATTTGCTCTCTATTAATAGCTTCCCAAAGCTTTTCTAAATAACCTTGAGGTATATATTATTTTTCTTACAAGGTATCGAATGACAAAAGATTGCTTATGGATTGTTAACCAATTAAACCATGGTGAATGACCATATTTAGTCAGACAGAATGACCTCTAAATGTTTCTGTTACACAAGTGGGAAAAGGAACCTTCAAGGGAACTTGACTTAATTAGCGATGCACCCTCAGTTATACAGTATTGAATGGCAACTTCTAGACTCAAATGTCATGACTTGTGGCTCTTGGTCCAACATACTTTCTATTCTAAAACACTTCATTCAATTCCCTTTAAAGTATATATTGAATGACTGTGTCTTAATATCTCATGACCCGGTCTCTGAGATCTACTGGTTAATTTCACGCAAATCATTAAAAGAGTGATTCCCTGAAGAAGTGACACTTTTTTAAGCTAAGGAATTATTATTAATTTATTATTTATATTAATAGCCTAATATTTTTAAATTATCTATTAATAACCTAATAATTCTTTATTATTTTATTAATTAAATGTTATTAATTAATTATTTTTATTAATAGCCTAATACTTTCTATTTTTCATCTTGCCTTCAATAAATCCTCCAAAGCTCCACCCTAACCTGCCTTAGGTTTCCTTGAAAAAACGATACCTTAGAGAGATGAGAAGTGCATGAAATTCAGTTCCTTACTGACAAATTATTAACATTTGTTCTTCAGCTGGGAATACTTTTTTTTTTTACAGTATAAAAATAACAATCATATATCCCTACCTCTAGAGATTATAGACGATGAATGAGAACACAAGATACAATGAAAAGAGCCCTATTAAGTTATTTTGCTTCAGAGATGGTGTTTAAAAGGATAACTGGGTCCTTATGGGAAAGCTTTGTCTCCAGTGGAATGGGATTCAATAAACAATATGTAAGAATGTCATTCAGAAGACTGTACAAGTGCAATATCCAGTATTAATTAACCAAACTTCATCCTCTTTAGACCTTGATTGTTTTTTTATGAGAAATATGATCTCTAAGACTCTTTCCAGACACAAGTTACTGGTTCCATGAGAAATACATGCTTTTAATACCCTCACAAAATGAAGACTTATTCTGTTTGACCTAAGAATGATTATTCACCATGATTTTATTGGTTAACAATCCCTAAGTATTTTTCCTTACCTTGTTTCCTGTAAGAAAAACGACATATATATCAAGGTTATTTAGAAAAGCTTTGGGAAGCTATTAATAGAAAGCAAATTTAAACCTCATGATCTAAAGAGCTTAACTTTGGACACTTTGGTCCTGTCCTTTTGGGAAAAGGTTTTTTTTTTTTTTTTTTTTTTTTGGTTGGTTTTTTTTAAATAAACAAATAGCTTGTATTATTAGCCATCTCTTTGTCATAAACAGGCAGCTGGGTTCTGAATTTGCATATTTCCCAAGCAGAAAGAATTTAATAAGCAATGAACTAAATCCTACCATTTTATTAAACACTCTCAGAAAACAAAAGCCATGCAAACTTTTACTTGGCCATAATGATCCCAGAATTCCAGAGCCAGCAGAACTTTACCCATATTAGTTCCAAGCCAGATTAGTCAATAGCACTCCATCTATGCTACCCCTTCCTCAATTGTCCCTCCAAGAATCTTAGGGGCTCTTTTTTTTGGCCAACTTCTAAGGATGACTGCAGAATTAAAGCTGAAAAATGATATCTAGTTGAGGGAGTGAGACTTCCTAACAATCCAATTTATCAAAAAAATGGAAGGGTTACCTCTGTCCCCACTCAATGGAGGCCTTCAAGGGAAGGCTGGATGACCATAAATATATTGGCAAAGGAATTTTTTTTGGAATAGTTTTGCAAAGTAATGGCTTTGGAAATGCCTTTGAATTCTATGATTCTGTGAATCTTTATGATTCAATTGCTTCTAGTGTCAGTTGCTATAAATTCTAGGTGGCAGTGTCCTAGACCATGGTGGTAGCTACATAATTATACTGGCCTCATTTGCCCATGAGTAAGAATGCTGGGTAAGTTAGAGTTGAGGGTTAAAATCCTCCCACATTACCCAATTTCTACCTAATATTGTGCTAAGGGGAAGACTTACTTTGCTCATTCTCTCTTCTTCTATCTCTGCATCTCTCTTTGAATATGTATCTCTGTGTCCCTGTCTTTAGTATCTCTCTGTCTCTCCCCTTGTGTGTCTCTCTAGCTCCTTCTGTATCTGTGTATGTCTCTGTGGGTTTATCTCTCTCTCTTCCTTTTAATTTGAAGAGGAAGTAGCCCCAAACACTCATATTGCAACTGGGCTGCATCCCAGTCTCTGACTGGGGAGAAAAGAAAGCTCTGGATTCTACTGTATGGTTCTCTACCTATTATGAGATTTATAAAGTTGTTAATAAAATAAAATCAATATTGGCTCAATCTGTCCTGCCAGAGAGTTTCTAAACCACAAAGCCAGAAAGGGAAGAGCCCAGCTTTTTAATGCCTTATGAGCTAAACAACTATTGCATAGAAAGACTTATCTGGCAAACAATAGAATCTAAAAGACTCAAGTTAAAATATTCATCACAATAATAAAAGATCAGGGTAAAGGGTAAACCATTTTAATTTTTAAAATGGCTTAAAATGAATGGGCCCCCAAAAGGGGCTCCACTCAGCTTGGGCTTATATAACTCAGGGGCTGTTCAGTGATGATTCATCTTGCTTCCTAGGCTGGATATTGCTTTCCCTTCTGAATCTATGAATGATTCTGGAAAGGTTTGACCTTTTATCTTTAACACCTCATCTACTGTTAATGTCCCTTCGAGGTATTTCTTGCTCTCTCTTCTGCTGCTGCTGCTGAAGCTGCTGAAGCTGCTGCTGCTGCTGCTGCTAATACTGGGAAGTAAAAGCAATCTATCTTTTTGTCTCTGGTCCCACCCCAACTGTTCAAAATTGTCCCAAGTTAGCCCTCAAATCCACCTAGCACAAACATATGGTCATTCCTTGTCCAGAAAAAAAGAGAAAAACACATTCAAATCTCAAAAACCTGGCACATAGTAGGTTGTTAATAAATGTTTGTTGATTGATTGAGAGTCCAAACCATTCTCCATAGTTACTAGCTCCAACCTCTGCCTTACTTAGAGATCTTAAGAGAAAAAGCTGCACAAGAGAATGAAGCAACAGAGCTAATATGACAATTTGAGAATAAAGGAACTATTTAAGCTATACAAATGAGGTGTTTCATTTTAAGGAGGTTTTGGAGGGAGAGGAAGAGCTCAGTTGATGACTTTATCTTCCTCCTCCAAAGAGTTACACTGCTTTAAACTCAGATGCTAGGAATGATATTTGGTAGATGACTTTTTCCTTCCTACAATACTGCTACAGTGGCCCCTTTACTAAGTTCTATATTCACTATTGTGCAGATCTTGTCAAGCCTAGGTTTCTACCAGGTAAATATTGAAAAAAATCATAATTAATATGTAATAACTACTGTTAACATACTCACAGAAGCTAATGGAAAACAATCACACTAGAAGTTAGCTCAAAGGCCCCATGAAAGAGAGCCATCTTTATAGCCAATTTTGATGTTATTTTAATTCACTACTGCCCCCACCTCCATGTGTTTTCCAAATTTCAATAGCTCACTGATAAAGGTTTATTATGAGTTAGCCTGGAGTGAATACCCTAAGGACCATGAGACCTTTTCATCTGCTTTGTAACTTAACCTTTCATGTATGTTGTCTCAATTATCAGAGTTGGAATTCTTTTCATGCAGAGACAAGATTACTTTACTCTTTATGCCCAGTAAGCAGTTCATGTAGATGATGTTTTCATTCCTTCAATGAAGTTTTACTGAGTACCTACTGTGTGTAAGGTTTGTGAGGGATACAATGATATTTAAATGAATTTACACATTTCACGTGTTTGATTAAAGAACCATGCTGGTTCATTTGAGTTTCCTTTATAATAAGAGAGATAAGTCAGAGACATAAATAACAGTCAAATTTGAAACTGCATATCATCCAGAGGACAATGGTAAGGTGAGTGGCTCATGGAAGCTGGAGGCAGCAAAATTTAAATAATAAACTGTGCAGGAAAAATATTAGAAAATGCCATTAAAGAACTATCTGACAGAAAAATAGCAGGCTGAGAGCATAGCTGATAGTGTCATTTTTTTTTTTCCATCTTAGAATCACATGATCATGGATTGAGCATTATTTAGCTTTGAGTCCATGGAGGTTAACTCTTGATGTATACAAATATTAAGAGACAGCTTATAGTAATTAATCATTTTATTAACTATAGCTATTAAATAATTAATAAAAGGATGATCATTTGGCTTTCTTTTGTAAACCAAAGACCTCTCATGGAGGCCCCTTGATGCTTGTATATGTCCTTGGAAAAGTGGTTGTTTCCAATAAGTAAGAATCAACTCACATTGGTTAAGGAGGAGAAAATGAATATTATAATGAAAGGCAGGCATATTCTAATGAGGGTCTGGGTCCCTGACTCTGTTTGCACTCATGAACAAAGAGATTCTCCTCCAGTCAGACAACTCCCTTCTCAGTCTGTACAAAAGGGATCTGGCCTACTCTCTACCTGGACAATGGTGGGTTAAGAATTCCACTTAGAAAGGCTTTTCTTCAAAAGATCTTCCAAGGACTTTGAATTTCACCTTTGCCACTTCCAATTCAAGTGACCTTTGCAAGTGATTTCACCTCTCTAATCCTCATTTCCCCATTCTCTAACATCATGCAGTTGGACCATTTGACCTCTCTAGACCTTTTGGATGCCAGGTCTCTGACCCTGTAATAACTATGTCAAAAATTTCAAGTGTATCCAGTCATTTCATTTTAAGCTTTTTTTTTTTTTTGGTCTACTCATTTTAGATCATTCTATAACAATACAGAAAAATTGCATCATGAATCCCCTGCAAAGAGAGTAGAGCATTCTTACCCCTGTCTTGTTTTTCAGCTTCTGTTTTTTTACAGATGCCATTTTAACCTATAAATTTAACTAGATTTAGCTGGCTGACCAGATACTGGACAACATATACCACCTTAATTATTGGTTTCATCTTAAATACTCAAGCTCTGATACATCTCTGACCCTGTAATATTTACACCAAAAATTTCAAGTGTATCCACTTATTTTGTTTTAATTTTTTTGTATCTTCTCATTTTAGATCATTTTTAACAATACAGGAAAATCATATCATGAATCCCCTGAAAAGAGAGAAGAATATTCTTACCCCTATCTTGTTTTTCAGCTTCTGTTTTTGCAGATGCTATTTCAACCTATAAACCTAATCAGAGATAGCTGGCTGACTAGATACTGGACAAAATACACCACTTAGTTATTGATTTCATCCTAAATATTCAAGCTCAGTCAAAAGAGTTAAGGCCCTGGAACACCATTAACTGCATTACCTACCTGTCAATTCCACTCAAAGCATAGCTGAGGTATCAGAACTTACATGAGGCATTCCTATATTCCTTGAGAAATTAGGACTCTTTCCTGCTTTGAATCACTTCATATATAGTTTCTCTTTCCTTGCTAGTGTACATACTGTGCCTGCCCAATAGATTATAAGTGCCATGAGGGCACTTCAGTAACACGTAATAATCAATTACTGTATAACTAGCATTTATTAAACACCTAATATGTGGCAGCATTTTAAAATATTTCCTGAGTACTGGAAATAAAATAAAATAAAATAAAACAAATTCTGTCTTCAAGAAGCTTACACTGTACCAAGGAAAATGAAATGTGCATACATATGAATGCACAAGTACAACAAAATATATGAGTTGTTTAATAAATATTTTTAATCAACTGACATTTATCCAGGGGAATAAAAATAAAGAAAAACTCTGGGTATATTATGTCAAATGCTTTTATGTCATATCCCCAAGAAGAAACCAAAAAAAGGAAATCATTTGTTGTTCATTTGTTTTCATACATGTCCTACTCTTTGTGACAACCTCTTGGGATTTTCCTGGCAACAATGCTAGAGTATTTTTTCTTTGCCATTTCCTTCTCCATGTCATTTGAAAGATAAGCAACTAAGGCAGAGTTAAGTGACTTGCTCAGAGTCACACAACTATTAAATCTCTGAAGTTAGATTTGAACTCATGAATTTGTGACTCCTGGACTGGCACTCAAAGTTACCGAATATAGCAGAAGTTTTTATAATTATACATCTTCAAACTCCATCTCTTTTCTTAGATTTAGATAATCACTAAATACAAAAATCCACTTATTCTAACTGAAGGTATTAATATAGAAAAAGAAACAGATGTCTATATAGAAATATTATCAGGACTGTAAATAGGATTTTCAGAGGGAAAAAACCCTTAATTATACTCCAGATAACTCATCCTTCCATTTTTTCCTAATTTGAAATTTGGTCATTTCATTTGATACATACTTGACTCAATTTTAGCAGATGGTAAGCCCAATAAGTTGCACATGGCATCAAACCTAAACAGAACCTGTGCCCAGAAAATCCATAGGATTTTCTAAATCCTAGATCTAAAAGGAAATTCAGAAGTCAACTGGTAGAATCCTTTCATTTTACATATAATGAAACTGAAAACAAGTGAACTCAAATGATTTGCCCAAGATCATATACATATTAACTATAATAGGAGGCAGGATTTGAACACAGGATCTCTGATTCATAGTCAGTGCTTTCTCCACTGAGTTTTAGGACAGAATAATTACTGTTCTGGCATAGAAATACATCATAGCCAGAGTGACTGATGCCAAAGACTCTTTTGGTAAAATATTAGACCACATGAGCGATATAGCCATGGGCGGAATTATATTTTAATGGATCAAAAATGTGTTAATTCATGGACAGAGTGGACTGCCTCTCTGAATCCACATGGATAAAGGACCCAATAAGGGAATATTTTAAAAATCAGGATGAATATTTGGAACTGATTTATAAGGAGAATATAAAGCCATGTGCCTTTAATATAAGGCATCTTTCAATTCCCTCTTACCCCAAGGATTCTTCTTACAGTTGTTGTCATCTGCAAATGATATTATATTTAGCAGGACCCTTAAATTAGATGGATGTCATAGAATGAGAAAAACTGGAAAAGCCTACAAAGATCAAATAATTCAACTCTTTTATTTTATAGTTGGAGAATGTAAGATTCAGAAAATTTAAGTGATTATCTGGGTTATAAAAAGCAAATGTGAAACAAATCCAAAACTTCTCCTTCTGAACCCAGTTCTTTTTACACTATTATAACTCCATGTCTAGTTCTTATCTTGTCTAGGCCCCTAACCAGCCTTTAGGTTCTTTGGAAAAGTGAAAAAATAAATGGAAGCAGAAAAATACTGCCACAAAATGGTTAAGGAAGAAAGTCTAAGTAAAAACCTAATGAACAAGCAGATCAGCCAACATAGGCTCACAGAGGATGAATGAGGGTTGTGAGATCACAAATAAGTACATGTTAAGAAGGAAAATCTTCTGAAGTTCCCTGATCAAAAGAAAAAAAAAATCTGCAAACTTCCTGGCAATCACAGAACAATTCCATAAACTTCAGAATGGCTTAAAAGAAATAAGAGAAATAGAGAGATTAAAAATGAAATGTAATAAAGCCAGAAAACAGATCCATTAGGCAGAGATGAGATAAGAACCAGCAGAGAAAGTAATTTAAGTTTGCAAAATTATTATTGTCTCCAAAGAAAGGAAAGTGTAGAGAGAACATGACAAATGTGGAATGTGAAAATGCAGAAGCAGAAAAAATTTGATTGAAGAAAATCAAAAGACAGTAAGATTACAAAATAAAAACTACAATTTCACTGCAAACCAAAACAACCAACTTTGGAAACAAAGGCTGCAAAGAGAATTTAAGAATTACAAGTCTAATTGTAAGAACCAAAATGTCAGGAAATAGTACAAGAAAAATGTTCAGATTTTACTCAAAATAATGAAAGCAACCTCAATGTTCCATCAGAACCAAAAATGGCCTTGAGGAAAAAAAATCCTTGAAAATTTAAGGAACATAGTGATAAACGTCCACAATATAAGTAACAAACTGATTCTATAAGCTTTGAGGAGAAAGCCTTTGAATTATGAAGGGAAACAAATTCAAATAATCCATGAACACTGCCTCATTCACTTAGGAAACAAGCATGTAATGAGTTTTTAACTATATTATGTGCTGGGTATAGAAAGAAAGGTAAAAACACTCAAGTCAAAAAGTTCACCATACAAAAATGAAATACAATATTTCAAAGAATAGGAGCTTAAGCTGCAAACCAAAACAATGTTATATACAATGCTGAGCCTAATTATCATCGAAGAAATGTGGATTTTACATAAAATAAAGGCATTTAAGTCACCCCTACCAAAAAAAAAAGTTTAATTTGTACCTGAATAAAATTTGGAACAAGAAGGGTTAAGGCAATGAAAGGGAAGGACTGATATAGGAGTAGAAAGAAGGGTTCCACTGCAGAAGGGAAAAGCAAAGAGTGACATTGAGCACTCTTCCCAGAGTAGGTTGAGAAGTATATGACTGTGCAAAGGGCTACAAACTTTATAATGGGTTTTAGCCAAAGGGAATTTCTGCATTAGTGACCAATTTCTCTAAGAAAAGACTACAATGTTCAGATCAACATTGCACCTCAGGAAAAATAATTCCCAAGGGCAATCCGTATTGGAGTAAGTTCCTACCAAAAAAACTTAGCCTTAAAAATGGAGACTAACCAGGTGAAGGCAGAAAGCAGGACTGAATAGGATGATCTGGGGCACAGAGTAACCCCAACACATTTTTGCTTCCATTGGACACTATGTCTTTCTTGAATTGTTTCTAACTGAGCTCAGAGAAAATAGGGAACATGAAGTTAGAGCTACATAAGCAATAAACTAGAAAGCAGAGGGAAGGGGTTCAAATGCCATACTTCTGAAATTTTAGCCTCCTGAGTGACAGAGAAAATAAAGGAACAAAGAAGGTAAGAATCCAAGTCATGACTTGGAAGGCAGCGGTAAAATCCTGCATGCTCGAGAACAGAGAGAAAGCCAGTTTGGCCAGATCATTGAATGCAGAATGGGGAGTAACATAGTAAAGCTGGAATGATCATGGGAAAAGCTCAACAGAGGCATTATTTTATCTTAGAATTAATAGGGACCTATTGAAGTTTTCTATGTGGGGTAGTAAACTAGGTAGCCCTATATTTATAGAGAATTCTTCTGTCTTCCATGAAGAAGATGGACCAGTAGTTAAGTCAACAAACATTTATTAAGTATCCTCTAAGAGTCAGGATAAGTGCCGGGACAAAAAAGAAAATCAAAACAATTGTTTCTGCTGTAAAGGAAGTATCTGTCTAAAAGTATAAAGAGAAACACAAGAAATGGGTTGATTCAGAAGTATTATATTGGGTATAATAACAGGGGAATCTTTTTGTATTCATTGTCATGACTATTTCTCAAATCTGCTCTAGATCCATTTATTTTTATTTTTTTTTTTACCCATACTCTCTCCCATGGCTATCTATTCATTCCAGCCTTTTAATTTATTTAAATATGGGAAACTTCTCAAAGCTACATGATCTCTCAGGTATGCTCTCTCCCCTCTAGTTCAGCCTTTTATTTCCAATTGCCTGAGAGAAAGCAGTCATCCAGAAGTGTCCTCTGTATCTCAAAGGCATCCAGACCAAAACTGAACTCACTATCTCTTCCTGCCCTAAATTTCCCTTTCCTCCATTTTTGGTGATGACATTTCCCTTCTTTCAGTCACCTGGGGCAGGTCACATAAGAATCACCTCTGAACTATATTCCTCTTTTATTTCTCATATCAATTCATTATTAAATCTAAGACAATATTTCAACAGAATAGGAATTCCTTGAAGGCAGGGACCGTATTATTTTGGTACTTGTGCTCCCACAATCTACCTAGCACACTGTCTAATAATAGATGTTTAATATTGATTAGTTCATTTGGTGCACCTGTGCAAAACACCTTGTCTCTATTCTGTGTCCACTATTGACACGGATGCTACTCAAGTTTATATCTTTATCATCTCTTACCTGTACAACTCTAAATGACCTCCTGGACTCCAGTCTCTACCTTCTCCAATTCCACCTTTACAGTGATATGGAATCAATCTTCCTAATGAAAAGACTGATTATACCACTGACCTGCTTAAATATTTTTCCTCTAGCAATCTGAATCCAATTGACCTTCCCAGGTCTACTTTATCCAACTTCCTTTCACATACAACGCATCCCTGCACAAATGAATCATTCATCCAACTCATCTAGGTTCTTTTGTTGCCCTTAATTTATACAAGGACAAAGTCTCTCCTTACCTTTCTATTCACATCCTTTTTTAATTCAATTACCAGACCAAGGTTACTTCTTCCATGCAGTCTTCCCTGCCCAGAAAATAATTTCTCTTTCCTCAAATTTCCTTAGAATCAAAAGGAGTTGATATCAGGGTACACTTTTTTTTTGTTATCGTTCTGTCATTTCAGTCATGTCTCTTTATGATCCAATTTGGGGTATTCTTGGGCAAAAATACTAGTTTGCTATTTCTTTCACCTGCTTATTTTTACAGATGAGGAAACAAAGGCAAAGTAGATTAAGTGACTTTCCTCAGGTCACACAGCTAATAAGTGGGCTCAGTTTTGAACTCAGGAAAATGAATCTTCTTGACTTCGGGCTCAGTTCTCCATCCATTGTATTCCCTAGCTACTTAGTTTATCTCCCATCATACTCTACTTTTTTGTGATATACATCCTGTGTTCTGCTCTGCTCCCCATTTGAAAATAAATCCCATGAATGATTGAGCTATGCTGCTATATTTTTTTTTATTATCCCCAGAATAATGCCTTGAATATGAGACCCTTAATGAGAATATGCTTGAAATAGTAGACACTAATAGACTTGGAAATGACTTGGGTTCAAATCTCACTTCCCTCCCTCATTAGCTGTGTGGGTAGGAGTCAGAATTTCTCTAAATCTCATTTTTCTTTAAAAATGGGAATCATATTAATATCTTAATGGGCTGTTGAGAAATTCTATATATCCAAAGCATTTTTCAGGCCTATATAACTCATGCTTATTAATATTTATTGGGTTGAAAATGAAAGCTCATCTCCCCTACTGAGTAACACACATTGTTTGGTGCAAAGAAAAGAATTAGTGTCAGCATATTCCTGGATTTTTTTTTAATTCACTATTTCCAATGTCGCAGATATTGGTAAAATGAAAAATTGTCTTGTACGTGCCATTTTGAATCGAGGCGTGGGGATAAATAGGGAGATCTAAGACATCTCCATATCCCCTGGGATTTGAGGAAATGGGTGTTAGGAAGTGCTAAATTCAGCAGATATTTCTGCTTCTCAGAATGGGGCAAAGTTATCAGTGCTCCAGGGAATCCCCAGAAAGATCAGGAGGAGTGGGGTAGGGAGGAAAAAACTTCCAATTGTCATGGCTCTTTCCCCCCACATGGAAAGCGAGGAAATTAATGCCATAAATTGTGGTCTCTTTGGGGCCACAAAACAATTTGTGGAGGCATGTCCCTGCTGGGCAGTTTGCAGAGCTTCTGAATTCCACTGTAAACATATGGAGGCTCTGGGGAAGGATGGGGACTTGCCACAGTTTCTGAGTTCTCATTACTTGTCTAAAAAGATAATGCCATCATAGCAAAATAGAAACAATCACAACCGAAATGATGTATATTACAAAAATAATAGGCTTTTGAAAAGTAGTTTACATTGATTTGTCCTTGTGCTCAGTGCCCAGCACATGTCTGACACATAGTAGGCACTTATTCAACCCTGTTAATTGATTAAATGACTATTTTATTGGATCCCTACAAGAACAATGTGGGGTAACTACTGGAGGTATCATTATGTCGATTTTTCAGGCAAGAAAATGGAGATGAGAATCTAATTGACTTGCTCACACTCAAACAACTGGGAATTTTGAATGGGCTCCAGGTCTAGGGCTGTGAACCACATCATGCTTCCCCTCAGATTATACCAATGAAGGAATGTTTTAAAGTTTCTTCTCATTTTCTTGGAATAACCAATGAATAATTGAGTCCATTTATCTGGTTTTTGAAAGGCAACTAAATTAATTAACAAAATCGGAAAATCTCTCTCTCTCCCCAACTCTTCTTGCTATCTCTCTGTGTGATTCTCTGTCTCTATGTCCACACCTCACTATCTCTGTGTCTCTGTCTCTTCTTTCCTTTCTTCTCCTCCTCCTCCTTCTTCTCTTCCTTCTCTGTCTCTGTCTGTTTCACTGTATCTAACTATGTCTGTTGCTCTCGATGTCTGCCACTGTGTGTATGTGTGTCTGTCTCTTCTTTCCTTTCTTCTCATCCTCCTTCTTTTTGTCTTCCTTCTCTCTTTCTTCTCTCATTCTTTGCCTCTTTATTTCTCTCTCTTTCTCTGTTTCTTTATGTGTGTGTCTGTCTCTTTCTGTCTCTTCTTTCTTCTCTTCCTCCTCCTTCTTCATGTCTTCCTTCTCTCTTCCTTCTTTCATTCTCTGTCTCTCTCTGAGTCTCTCTGTGTCTGCCTCTGTGTCTCTCTGTCTCTCTGTCTCTCTTTGTGTCTGTCTCTGTCTCTCTCTCTTCCCCTCTCTGCCCCCCTTTCTCCCCCCTCTCTCTTTTTCTCTCCCTCTCCCTTTCTTCCTCTGTCCTCTCCACCACTTCCAGGACACTAGGACAAGCAAGCTGTCTCTCAAATCCAACTGGCTTTCTGTTGTCAGGTAAACACCCTTTGGAGATGCTCCAAGGGGTTTCTTTGACCATATGACTCCCTGACTCTCTATCAACACAGAATAAATAACCTATTTTGCAAGAAAGTCTTGCTGATGGAGGGGTTAGGAAGCCACTTCTCCCACTCCTCTTTCAGATAGGCAGAAGGGCAAATGCAGAGTGACTCCCTCTCAAGAGCTTGGTCTTCCTTCACTCCTATTTCTCCTTCAGACTTCAGGACAAACACTCCTTCAAATGCCTTCCTTCCCTGACTGTGTCCAGAACTGCCAAGCTGAACAGACTGCCCTCTAAGTCCATTAGATCTAAACATGTGTGTCGCATTTTGTTTTATATGTTAACACTTTGCTGATGGTTTCTTTTATGTTTTTTTTTTCAAATACACTTAGGACCAAATCAATGAGTCAGGATAGTGATGACCAACTCCTGGTTGCCCACACTATCCCCCTATCCTCTCATCATCGTCACCACCATTTAGGGAATTGTAAATTTCTGATATTCCCTCTCATTATGTGAGTATTCTCATGCCGAGCTTGTTCCAGTTCTCTTGCATGCGGGATCTTTTTGGTTTTGTTTTGTTTAAGAGAACAATAGGACAAGGGAGAAAATGTCAGCTCTTATGTTATTGCATTGTAAGTCTACTGCTGGCTTCCTCTCTGTTATTCCCTCAAATCTTTTGGCCTCAAGCTGCCTGATAAATTGTGCTACAAAGAAATAGCCCCAGGTAAAATAAGCAGACAGTCTCACAGAACTTTTTCTGGAATCAAATGTGTGCAATATCAAATGCTTTGAAATCCACCGGGGCCCAGCCTTTGCATCAACAGATAATAGTGGAAACTGGTCAAGAGCCATAACTAGAAATCTTGGCCCCAGGAGAGAATCCGATTGGATGGGGAAGAAGGGAAGGAGCTGATGTGGGAGCTGAGGAAGTTGAAGAAGTAGGACTATTTTAAAGGATATTTCAGAGGAACAGGGGCCAGATTGAATAAGAGATAAGTGATCCATGCATTGACCTTACTGGAGAGGAAGGATAATGATCCAGAGATTCAGAGATAACAGAAATGAGAAGGGTCCACTGAGTAATGGAGCAAAGGCAAGGAATGAAAATAGCTTGGGAGAGTAAAGAGTATGAGACTTCCTCTTTGGCTTAAGGATCAGATGGTGTGAGTGAGGGAGAAGAGAACTAGATAATAAAGATTATCTCGAGAAAGAAAGGATACTAGAGAACAAGATCTGTGGTGATGTAAGGGGTCCACAGAGGCAAGGACCCCATTGACGATTGACAATACAGGAACAAAAGGACTAGGGGTACTTGTGCTAAATTGACACTAGCTAAGGAACATAGCAGCCAGTTCTTCCTAAGTCACCTTCAGCACTGACCTTGCACTCATCTCAGACCAGCAGTGTGTTAGGCCAATCTTCTGGGGTCAGGAGGTACGCCAGAGGCAATCTGTGCCAAGAGAAAGGAGCTGGTCTGGAGCAATGCTAGTCATATTAGCATCAGGAGCTAGTCTAATGGTGAAAGCACCACAGGTGGCTGGGAAAAACAGTGGCATTCTACTGAGGGAGATTGATGTTGCTCCTACAGAGGAGGCAAGGGATCAGCACCTGGACCCAAACTCCAGCCCTATCATGCTTGCTAGTTCTGCTGCAATCTTTAGCTATTATTATCTTTAGACCCCTACCTTAGTCACTTAGAGTACAAAGTTTAAAAAAAAAAGTCTTCAGATTGGAAGATAATGAAATGGCTCATTCACCCTACACTACTTACTGCCCAATGTGAAACCATCTCGGTCAATCAATGGGGTTCAGCCTCCTCTCTGTCCATTTCTTCATTTTCTCTCAAGCTGACGGTTCTTTTTCTCTACTGAACTGCCTCTCTGCACACTTACTGAACCATATCTCTATTTTTAGCCCTACTGATCAGAATGAGGGTTGTTAAAAAAAGCAAAGAGAAACAAAGAAAAACTGCACAAGTCCTAGAGAAAGGGATAAAGACAGGTGTAGGGCCTATCTCAGACTTAGAAAGACTGTGTTCAAGAAAAAAAAATATTTTGGGTTGGGATAAAATGCCTCATTTGTCCTATTTTGATGTGGTATTTCTTTTAGAATATTGATCCTAGAGAAAAACTGGGTTCTCACTCAAATTCTGACAGTAACAAGGTAGACAAGTAACTTCACCCCTCTGGCTTCTGCTTTTATTAGTCAATCAATAAGCATTTATTAAGTACCTACTACATATGAGACATGTTTTAAGTGTGTTTTATATATATATATATATAATGTTATATAAATGTTATATAATGTTATATATTGTTATATAAATGTTATATAATGTTATATAAATGTTATATATATATATTATATATATATATAAATATAATATATAAATAAATTTATATATATATATATATGTATGTATACACACACAAATAAAATTACAGTCTCTACCCACAGTGAGCTTGAATTCCATAAAAGAAACAATATGTAATGATGGTTTCTAAGATTTCTTCTATCTGCATGTTGTAGATTGCAAGCTCAGTGAGAACATGTATTTTAACTAAAAATTCGTACCTTCTCAGCACCTGACACATTTCTTTGTAAGCTGTAAGAACCTAACAACTGTATATTAAATGAATGAGTCATCCATGACTAAATAATTTCATTCACCTTTATATGACACTTTACTCAGCATTAATCACATTGATCAAATTTCAAAAGTCCGGGGAAGGGAAAGAGCAATGAACTTGGAAGCAAAACTTATTTATTTGAAAATGGTCTCTGCTACTGTGAGGTCATGGGCAATCCACTTCCCCTTTTCTGAAACTCAGTTTCTTCATCTGTAAAGCAATCGATTTGGCCTTCATAATTTCTAAGGCCCCTTCTAATCAAAGACCCTCTTGATAATTAATCATGATGGTAATTTTTATAATGAAATTGAGAGAAAACAAAATGGCCTTATTTAAAAGATCAGAATGCACCTGCAAGCAACACAATGTACAACTGATTTAGTGATTGATGTGTTGGCCAATACTCCAAAATGCCAATGGATCTGCAATCTCATTGCTCATCTATTCCATGACCTTCCAACCTATGTTAGTCTCCTCTTGATGGGTTGCAAGGAGGATTGATCTGATGATTTCATTACTGGAGGAGGTCCCCATGAGAAATCATCCTCTCTTACAAGGAAGATCGACCCTAATTCTATAAATTAATTTTTTTTCTTCCATAGTATTTTATTTTTCAAAATACACATAAAGATAGTTTCCAGTGTTCATTTTTGTAAAGTTCTGTGTTCCAAATATTTCTCCCTCCTTTACTTCCCTCCTCCCCATATAAATTATATTCTTTACAGATTTTCCTCAGGTACTGAGAAGTTAAATGACTAACTCAGGACTATACAATCACTTGTCAAGCTTGGGACTTGACCCCAACTTTCTATATAATATGCCATGCTTCCTGCCACTCAAATCAATGTCCTAAAATGAATTCACTATTACAGAATCACAAGTGAATATGATGGACTCCTTAAAACAAAGAAACATTAACCACTTATGGAAAAAACCCCACAAAGATTCAACTGATTTAATTAAAGAAAATGATATTATATCTTTTATGGAGAAGAATCTCGGTTAAAGTCATTAAGGGTAACTGAGTTTCAAAATAATTCTGAAGTCATAAACTAAGGACAGAAGCTGAAAAATATGCTGTATAATGTCAGAAATACATGTCATGAAAAAAAGGAAAATCATTTCTCTAGTAAGTTAAAATCAACCTCAATTTTATGCAACACCAACAAATGGCACCACTTAAAAATATTTAGTATCACAGTACAATCCTGATTGTGTAGGAAATATCCCCTTCCCCCCAAAAAGGCAATTCTATTAAAATGAGTAGATAATAGTCACAGATGGGAGGAAGTTATTGGACTCCAGAATACTAATGAAACCTATGATTCAAAGATTTCAAACATTTAAGAGGAGCAATTGATGGATCTATTTTTAATAGCCACATTTGCCTCCTGTGCACAAAGAAAGAGAATATGTTCAAGATTTGAAAAACCCAATCTGTGTATACAATTACTATTAAGAGGCAGATCTCTGGCCTGCGTCACCCTGGCTGAAAGGCCCAGAATGTACAGGGACCAGATGTCAAGATAATATCACACAGTTTCTGACAATTATCTTGGTCTATAGCATCACTGTCAGTGTTTCAGAATTTTTTGGGAGGTGGAGGGATTTGGGGGTTGAGTTTTCCCCAGAATCATAAGTATGGTAAAATAAAAAAAAAGTTTTGGTCAAAAGGTGCTGAAAATTATAGCGTTTAAAGGCCTTTTGGCAGCACAAAGACCTAATCTTAATACCTAGGTAGAAACAACAATTAGTCCAAATGGGAAGCTACCCAGAGAGTAGTTGTTTTTGTCCTACTTTGGATTCATCCCATTAAATTGCACTGTGTTTTGTATTAGGGCTTTATTTATTTATTTATTTATTTATTTGTTTATTTATTTATTTATTATTATTTTGCTGAGGCAATTGGTGTTAAGTGATTTTCCCAGGGTCACATAGTTAAGAGGTGTTAAGTGTCTGGGGTCAAATTTGAACTCAGATCCTCCTGACTTCAGGGCTGGTGTTCTAACCACTATATCACCTAGCTGCCCCCAATTGCACTGTGGTTTGTCCTTGATCTAGCCATTTTCATTGTGCTGGCCTTCAGATATCCTTGGATTCTATCTTTCCACCCAAATATCTTTAAATGTTGCATAACAACTTGTCCTAGGAACAAAAATGACTGGTTACAGCTTTGATTTTCTGTCTTCTTACTGATGATCAAAATGGCAGCTAGGAAATTGTCATCTCCCTTAAAAAGGCTTTACATAATCTGGAAGAGACAGAGACAACTGGAAATAAGGTAGAAAATATAAGAGACTAGTGAATATGAAGAATAAACTGTCAAATGTCTTAGAGTCACTGGAAGGGACCTCTATGAACCTTCTACAACATCCCTAATAAGCAATAAAAATTTAAATTAAGGGGAAACCTATAAACTCTAAAATAAGGCCATTCTACTTTGGGTTACCTTTTACTGTTAAGAAGATTATTTTTGCATCAATCTCTGCAATATTCATGCATGGCTATTCCTTCTTTCCATATATAACATGGAGGAAAACAGGGCATATGTGTGCAATCACAAAGTACGTAGAAGTATGAAAACCCACAAATGATGTAAAGTAAATAGGTAAAAAGAGCAAGAAATGATGGCCAGTCCTCAGACTCAATTGTCTGCTCCTGAAATGATAATAACTAACTTGATTACATGTGACTGTGAGGAAGTAATTTCCTTTCATGAAGGTTGTAGGATACATGTGGCTGGTTGAGTTATATCATTCTCTTACCTGATGTGCATTTAAAAAATGCTCTGAAGACATGGAAAATGTGATTGTGTTAGGGATGTAGAGACAAGAAAGGGAGAGTGCCTGCCTTCAATGAGCTTACCTTGGGTGGGTTACACACATGTGTATTCATACATATGTAAAACATGAATAACATGTAAGCAAAGTATAAATTAAATATTCATGAATATCCCCTCTCTAAAAGAACACTGTTGTTGTTGCTATTTTGGAAAGCTACCATATGAATTATAAGCAATCATACCCATACCAGAATGCAAATTTCTCCTCTGCTAGTAAAACGGTGAATAGAATATTGGACTTGGAGCCCAGGAATCTTTGTTCAATTATTGCCTCTGATACATACTACCTGTGTAACTCTAAATAATTGTTTGACTTCTCTGAGACTCTGTTTCTTTGTCTATAAAATAGGATTGTTAAAAGCATGCTCTCTCTACCTTACAGAGCAGGCAAACTCCAGCCCTATCATGCTTGCTAGTTCTGCTGCAGTGTGTTAGGCGAATCTTCTGGGGTCAGGAGGTACGCCAGAGGCAATCTGTGCCAAGAGAAAGGAGCTGGTCTGGAGCAATGCTAGTCATTATATGTATATATATATATAGATATATATAGATATATATATCTATATATATATAGATAGATAGATATATAGATATAGATATAGCATAGTGCATAGAGTACCCAGTCTGGAGTCAGGAAGACTCAACTTCCTGAATTCAAATATGGCATCTGACACTTACTACCCGGTGACCCTAAGCAGGTTACTTAATCTATTTGTCTCAATTTTATGTATGATAAGCTGGAAAAGGAAATGGTAAACCACTCTAGTATCTCTGCCAAGAAAACCTCAAATGAGATCACAAAGAGCTGGATGCTGAGGAGAACAACTGAACAACAGTACTATATTATCAAATGAGATAATGGAAGGCTTTTCCCACCTTAAAGTGCTATATAAATATTAGTTAACACATCACTGTTCTGGAGGTCAAATACCTGGTTTTTCTTCTTTTTCATCAGGTAGGTACAACCATCACACACATTTCCTCAGGTAATATTAGTAGATATTAGCCCCTCCAAGGTAGGGGGAACAATTCACTAAAATATCAGAATATTACAGGTTGCAGATTCCTCAATCTGTGTGTCACTTCTTATAAATGAGGATAGCAACATGGGACTACCTCATGGAGTGCTCCGGAGACATAATTATCATAAAGCACTTTAGAAATAGAAAGAGTTACAGATCAGTTAACTAGTCATAAATATAATGAGTTGGGGAAATATCAGGAGCTCTGAAAAATCTGCAATCCATAATAAATCACCAGGACACTGAGAGACTGCGGCATCTTTGGGCAAACAGTGATTCTCACTCTTTGGTGAGCTTTAGAAGTCCTGAACCATGATAGCATCTAATGAGGTAAACAGGTATAAGGCTGAGTCATCCAGGAAGGTTTACAGCCTTTCAGCAGTAAGTGGGGCTCATGGGATTGCTTTACAGTTATTCTATCATGTTTTGTGAGTCTATCATTTGCTTTTCTCCCGCCATCTTTTAGGGAATGGAATCACAGATATTATTTTTTTACAAAAGAAACAATTTCTTCTTTTTTCACTGCAGTCTGGTTACAATTGATGCTAATGAGCCTCTTAGCAACTCCAGAGTCCAAACTTTTGTAGGCAAGAACAATGTAGTTAAAAACAATTTGACCCCCAGTAGACCTGACTTTGCTTCTGGACAATCTTGATCAGTTAATTGCTATCTACCTCAGCTTCTTCATATATAAAATGAAGAGATTGGACTAAGTAGTCCTGAAGGTCTCTTCTAACTCCATATGCAAAACTCTCAGATTCTAGCTTCCATAAATACTCTGTAATTTTTCTCAGAAATCTTTGAGGATCCATCTTACTGACACAGTGTCTGTATGATCTTTCTAGGTCTCAGTTTCCTTATCTCTAAATTGGGGGATTTGAACTACATTGAATCTACAGACATTCTAGGTCCATCATCCAATGAGTATCCAAAAATGTTCCAATAGGCTGATTATTTAGCATCAGACTGACAATTTTGTGCAATTCTTTCTCATTTAAATGCAATTTACCCATGAATTAAGGTATCATTCACTATGAAAAATAAAGGCAAATAATAATTTTTCTCATATTATACTGAGGATATCAAGAAGAATACATGACTCAAAAATTCAACAACATAATCATGTAATTTTAGAGAGGAAGGATTTTAAAGATCAGTAAGTCCAAAAAGAACTGGCATCTGCCTAAATGATGACATAAAGAATGGTAGCCTAGTAAAAGGTGTAGAATCAAAAAGCCTGGGATCGAAAGATCTTCTACTCACTACTTATATGATTTTGGACAAATTGTGTCATTTTTCTGGAACCACATTTACAAAATAGATAACTAGACTAGATGACCAATTCTAAGAAGAGGAGAGTTGGAGTCACCCAGGAATTTAATTAAAGAGAAAAAAGATGCCATCCATTGATATTTTTTGCATCTCTTCTTCGTCTTAGGATCTTACATGTAGAAGAGAGTATCAGTGCCTTCCCTGGTTCCAACAGAATACACTCAAATGCCAGCTCACAGATGGTGAGCAGGATGCTCTCCTCCAGTCGGTTCCCTTGCTGTGCATGCAAGTATAGCTGCTTTTCTCTGTATTCTCTCGTCTTCCCTGTTTTGGGAAGGTGTAGAGAGCAGAGCATTAAACCTGGAGTCCAGGTTGTTTTTTTTTTTATCTATGCAAGAGTTTCCCAATTTGGGGAATGGAAATTTCAGAAAGAAAAAGTCTTTCTATCTGTCTACTACTTTCTATCTACTACTGTCTAGATAGTACTTTGTAAATCTTGAAGATTTTTGAGTTGTTAATTATTTGGTTGTTGTTATTCCCTTTCCCATCTCCTTCTACTTGATGAAATTTGTGTCCTTCCCCTATCAGTTTATACTCTCTATGAGATTAGGGAGCTACTGCCTCAACTAGATGATTTATTGAATGAATAATTGACTTTGAGGTCTGATATTATGGGAAATTTCTTAATAATTAGAGATATTCAAAAATTCAATGGGTTTCTCAGGAGTTGGCAAGTTCCTCATCAGTAGATGTCATCAAACTGAAATATAGTGATCACTTCTCAAGTATGTGTCAATGGCGATTCTTGTTCAAGTAACTATACCTCCTACTAACGGACCTTTTACTTCTGAAGATCTGGAATTCTTTGAATCTTTCCATTTCATTGTGCTCCACATTCTGTCCAAAGCAGGGGATTATATGAGACAGTTTGAGGGAAGTATGACATCCTAAATTAAATAAACTTCAAATCCTTGATTAAGTGATTAATTTCTGTGTCTCAGTTTCCTCATTTGTAAAATGATGCAGTTGAACTAGAAGACCTCCAAGTTCTAAAGCTATGATTTTATTATTTCAGAACCAAATCTGTGATCTTCATATCCAAATCATTCATACTCCTCTTTTGTTAATGAGTTTCCCTTCCCTTTTAAATTCAGTATCTCTCTTTTTTTCCTTTTCAAAAAAAAAAATCTGAGTTATTTTGACCATCCTTTGATTTTAGACATTTGGTGGTCATAAGAATTTCAAGAAGTTGAAACTGCACATGCTTTTGTCCTTCTGCAAACTCCCCTTACTTATGACCTTAGTCATCACCCAAATGACGTACATGGATAATACTCTAAGTTCCTGAGTGCTAAGCTGATAAGTTTCTTACATGGATTCTCTCTTAGTCTGTACTTTGCTGATTGCCTTTTTGCACTCACTTATAACCTGTCTTGAAGAATCTCCTGTCACTGGTTTGACAACATGTATTAGATTTTTTTGAAACTGCCCAAGCTCCACTTGGGTGCCCAAGGCAATTGATTTTAATTTTTTGTCCATACCCTTTAAATCACGTCTTTCTCTTTGGTTCTTTTCAGTATTGTTGGGATTTTCAGTGGGTAATGCATAGATTGAGTGGTCTTTTTTAATAATTAGGATTTATTTCATCAATCACTTTTTTTCCTAAACCTCTTCATCACAGGCTTCAAACTATATATATATATATATATTTTATATATGTATATATATATATACATATATATATATATTTGTAGTTCTTCATTGATCAACTGCATATCAACTCAATATATTGGAATATTGGTCAGTAACAGATATTGGTTTTGATTTGGTTTGGTCTTTGGAGGAAGAAAATGAAATTACACCTAGAAAGGGTTAATGAAAACTCAAATATTGCCTGGGTCAGTATTTAAAAAATGAGAAATTTCTAAGAAACAATCTTATATGGCCTGTCCCTTTTTATGGATGGGAGAATAGAGACCATGAGAAGTGAAAGGATTGGCTCCATGTCAGATTTTACAAGTTGGATCATTGGCCTCCTCTCAATTCAGAATTTTTTTCCTACCGTATTCTGCTCAGTGTGCTGAGAGGTAGTGTGAGCTTGTGGCCAAGAAAGAACAGTGTTCAGATTATACCTTCAAAATTTATTATTTATATGAGCCTGAACAACTTTTAAACTTTCTGTGCCTTGGTTTTGCCATCTGTCTATAGTACTTGCCATGTGAATTTGCTAAGAGAATTAGATACAGAAAGTGTATTCTAAAAGCTAAAGAGCTTTATAAAAGTTAATTATTGAGTTGAGTTAAAGCAGAGTCCAGAGATACGTCTATAATACATTAAGGTTCAAGAAGAGCTTGCCTCACAATAATGGTGCCCAGACAAGCTATGTTGAATGAAGTTCTAACTGGCTGGGCACTCAATAAATCCCATTATCTCTAGAATCGGTACAAACAATATCCTCTCTGGAATTTCTAGTCCTCCTCAACCTTACTTTTTTCTACCTTTCTAGGCTTTTTACCCTTTACTCACTTGCTTCTCCAGATGCTATTCTAGGATCCAGATACCTTGATTTACAAGACATACCATTTCCCATCTCTTCACTAGCTGTTCACCATTCTTTGATACCTTGTAGCTTCACTTCTACCCTGCCCATTTTATGATTCTCACTCTTCTCAACAGCTCACC
This sequence comes from Sminthopsis crassicaudata, assembly GCF_048593235.1. Lineage (NCBI taxonomy): Eukaryota > Metazoa > Chordata > Mammalia > Dasyuromorphia > Dasyuridae > Sminthopsis > Sminthopsis crassicaudata. Next base: position 636,849,314 of record NC_133618.1, on the reverse strand, counting down.
ACAGGGTGTAAAGGGTGTAAATAAAGAGGTCTTCTGGGAACTTCCTGTTACTGTTTCTGCTTCTGTTCTCTGGGACCAGAAATCTCTCCCCCAAATGTAGAAGCTCTTCTACATATCAACCTTTCAAATACTCAAAGAAAACCATCAGGATCATTCTCAGTCATCTTTCTTTAGCCCACACATAAAAAAATCCCTTTACATAATTCTCATGTGATATGATAAGCTTCAGGAGAACAACTATTGTTAAGATTTTGTCCTTGTTTGTTCAGTGTCTAGAATATAGCCTGAAGTAGTGGATACTTAATAAATGCCCATCCAATTTGAATTTCTCATGAAGCAGGAGCTTAATTCATTTGCTTTCATTGTGAGGGTGGCAGAGGATTAGGACAGTAGTTCAGATGTGAAAGACTTATAATAATCCCCCTAGAAGGACAAGATGATGCTCCAAAGTGGAGATGGGGAGTTAGATGAAGTTCTAGGCATGAAGACAGGAAACCTCAAATCCAAATCCTGGCTCAGACTCAGCTGAGTCACTTGACTTCTTTTCTCTTGATTTCTTCATTTGTAAGAAGAGGTGGTTGGACCCACTTAACTCTATCAATAAGTTATATTTTCACTTGCAAACTGATCCTCTTGTGAGCGTGTAACTACATAATTGTTTATGTTTGTTCCATTAGATATATTAATTAGAAATAGAGGAAAAGATCTATCTAACCCAAACTTTGTAATTTCTCATAACCCAATTTAATAAGAATTTATAAAGTGATTACTGTGTATGGATGTCTGTAGATGCTAGGGAAACAATGACAAAATGAAAACAGTTCTTGCCTTCAGGGAGGTTTACTTTCCAGGTATTTTCCAGAGTAATATGTGTGTGTATTTATATATATTTATATACATATATATGCTTTAAAATGTAATTGGATTCAATAAACAGATGGAAATTGATCACATCTCCCAAGAATAGATGAATTTTAGCTGGGAATAAAGTTTTAACCAAAATAAAATAATCTCTAACTAGTTTCAAGCACCAAGGAAACAAAAGAGATTTATTTTCCTGGGGGGAAGGAGGGAGTAGTCAATGTTCTCAACACCCTATGGAAATTACACACTGTGGTCTCCTTCACAATCCTTGGCCCCATTATTCCCATCTCATTGCCAACAGAAGAACAGAGTCAGAGACATTAAAATATTTGTCTTTTATAGGCAACCAGATGGATTTAGTCATTTAATCAATGAAATAAACAATAGCTGATGATGATGGAAATGTTTTCCCACAGATGGCAGTTCCCTAGCTAAGGTTCTCCAGGGCCAGCTGTGATTTCTCAAGGGAGGGGATAACTTCACCCTCCACCATCTCTCTCTAGGGCTTTGGCTGATGGCTATGAAATGAAAAACCGAGGGAGTCAGAAATCTTGTAGAAGGGATAAGCATAAGTGTATCTCTCAGCTCTTCTACCAGACACAATTTTGCTTTCTCCAAATCATGTGAATAAATAATATTTCAACTCTGGTTTGTAGTCTAAATCAATTACTGCAGAAACACATAGTGCCATGGAGAGTGTAGAAGATTTGGAATCAAATGACCTTCTTGCCCACTTCCTAATTCTGTGATTTTCAACCCTCAGATATTTTGTTGCTGCCTCCAATAAATGAAAGCAATAATGATAACCCTTGCAGTAACTTGCCTCACTCAGATGTTTTGAGAATACAAGTTGAGAGAATCTTAAATTTCAGTACAAATATGGGAATGTCATCAATATGTCAATTTGGAAGTTCTAGGTCTTCAAATCTGACTGAAAGTGTTTATATGGTTATATCATAAGTATGTGATCGACATGGTTGCAACACATTGTTAATGAGGACTAATTTATTTATTTTTTGCTAAGGCGGTTGGGGTTAAGTGACTTGCCCAGGGTCACACAGCTAGGAAGAGTTAAATATCTTTAGTCAGATTTGAACTCAGGTTCTTTTGACATAATGGCAAGTGCTCTATTCACTGCATCAACTAGCTGCCCTTATAAGGATTTTTTAAAAAGAGAACAGTAGTACAGAGGAGAGGTGGTCAACAGGGAAATGCATGATTACAAAAGAAAATGACAGGGTCAAATAGCAAAAGCAAGTGATCAAAGAGTTATAAGAAGATTATATGTTGAGAGCTAGAAAAGACCTCAAAAGACCATTTAGTGCATCCTTTTCTTTATACAGATAAGGAGAGTGAGACCAAGGAAGATAATGGGATTAAAAGATCATAGACATGGAGCTAGATGAAACTTTCAGGGCTACATAGACCAACCTCCCATCTTGCAGATAAGGAAACAGAAGCTGATAGTCTCTTAAGAATCAGAATCCAAATTCAAACATAGTTCCTCTGTGTCCAAAATCAGTGTCCTTTTTCTGTTGTACTACTCAGGTAGATAACCTGCATTTTCTATAAGTATCTGATCAACATTAAAAGATTTAGATTTTTAGTCCAGATAGCGGGGTGTCTGGACATAGATTTCAAGGGGTCCATCAACTTGGATGGGAAAATCTTTCCTCCTTATTTCCATGCTATTTGTTTCCTGTATAATTCCCTGGACAATTTGATTTGTAAATTTTAAAATATCATTATGAAAATGGATTTTTAGGTTTCATTAAAAGACCTAAGGAGTCATAGAGTTAAGAAGACTTGGTCTAGAGGAAGGTCTTCAGTACATTTGGCAGAGTCTGTGAAGTATTTAGGGGAGGACATCATCAAGAGCTACACAGAATAGGAAGGCCTGGATAGGTTGGGATCTGTATGTCTGCAGAGAGTTGTTCATTCTCCATTCTTGAAGATGACCAATGACTTTAGATGCTGCAAAAAAATTTTTTTTTTTTGCTTTTTTAACTTAACCCCAATTTTAACCAATTGGAGTTGACTTGCCCGGGGTCACATAGCTAGGAAGTGTTAAGTATTTGAGGCCAGATTTAAATTCAGATCTTTCTGACTTCAGGGCTGGTGCTCTGCACCACCTAACTGCCTTGACCAATGACTTCAGGAAGATGATGTCTTAATTTGCAAAGGAATTGGCTTTGAGTGAGGGAGAGCTATACAAAGCCATCAATCTCATTCTCTCCTCCAAAGTCATTGGAATTTAGTGGCAAGGCATGGATCAAGATGATTGGGGGTGACATATGTTTTTCCCAAGCAAAACATGCCCTAGTTTATCTTCACAAAAGAATCAATCTGGGAGGAGAAGACCCTCAGAGTTTAAATGATATCAACATGACATTAATGTAATGTATCAATGAATAGAATACTCAACTATAGCTCTACGAAGCCAAAATAACAAAAACAAAGATTAAAAATTGTTACATTTTTCCTGAATAAAACTAATCCATGAGATCTTTGAGACTGCAATTTTTTAACAGAGCTTTTGTTCCCTGTGTTTATTGTCTGTAATTGGAACAAATCACAGGTCGGGTCTCTAATAGGGAAGAGTTTATTGGCTATTTGATTTAAAAATGGAATGAGTTATTCCTTTGACACAGTAAGAATCAAAGCCCTCTTCTGCTGTAAGTTAATGGATGCTTGCAACTTATCTTGTCTGGGTAATAGCTTTTGCAACAAAAATTTTGAGAATAAGATGAACAAACTTCCTGGGATCATAGGAGGTAGAAAGACCTGCCTTTAAAAACCTCCAAATGCTAAGGCTCTGAAATGCTTCTGTCCAAAAGATTTTTTGTTATAAAAGGCTCCGGTCTGCTGAGCCAGATCATTACAACATAAACATTATCTCTTTAATAATGGTGAGCATTGGATGGCGGTAGCAATGCTGATAGTAGTAAATGGCAGTGTCCCAGGCCCACAACTTAGAACTGAGGTTTGAGGAGAGGACTACTCCCTATGTATGAATGCAAAGGAAAAGGCAAAAGGTTGTGTTCCCTGCCTAAGCAATGTTGTGGATCCTAGAAATAAGTGAATCCAGAGATGGAGTGATGGAGTGAAAGTAGTGTTGAACTCGGACCCCTCTCCTGGTTCTGATACTAATGATACTAAACCCCTGAAACTCTTGCTTTTTTACCTCAGCAAAGTGAGAGCTGTTGGGCAGTGAAAAGACCGGTAGATTTTGTGTCGAAGAAGTTGTACTCTAATACTATCTGCAACTTACTACTAGTATGATTTCATCCATGACATCCTTTCTTTTCTCAACTATGAAATGATGAGGTAGATGATCCCTAAGCTACTTTATTTTCCTCTCAAGCTATCATTCTTTTTTTCCCTATTTTTAGGATTATTATGGGGTAGGAAATTTGCCATCTATAAAGGACAATGGGGATGTTGGTATAATGAATAAAACAATAGACCTCCAGTATATATGAGAAGATAGCATTAAGAACCTCCCTGTAGCATTTCCAAAGGGACCACATTTAGGAGAGCTGGCTTCAAGGTTGCGCAAGAATAAATTGGACTGCCTTGGGAGATGGTGGGCAAGTTAAGTGGTTAAGTCTTCCTAAGGCTTGCAATGGAACTTAAATAATTACTTGAGGAGAGAGATCACAAAAAGGACGGAATCAATAGCATTGGATAACTTCTGAACTCCCTTCTATAGAAGCTAATCAAATATAAGTTGAGAAAAACAGTCTATAGACCCCTATTCCTTCCCAAATTGTGTCTACCATATTCTGTTGTGTTATTCTCTCACTGATGATTCATATGTCTAAATGTTTTTCTTAAAATATCATAACAAATCATATTCTAAATTCAACATCTTATTTATGCTTTGATCACTGATGAACTCATTTGTTTTAAAAGAAAGCAGGACCATGGATAGGGGCTTGGAGGCCTGATCCCAGTAATAGCCAACTCTGTCAAAAAAGCATACCACAGAGGCACATTTTCACTGCTAATGTGTGGGGGGTAGATAAAAATTGCCAACTATGTCAGCTGTCCAACATATGACATTGTACATGTGCCCACACTCTCAGTAGCATTTCTAAAAATGGGCCTGAAGAATTAAAGAGAAAACTGGGCAACCTGAGAAAAGAAATTTGGGATTAAAAAGCAGAAGCATAATGACTTTCTTCAAATATTTATTGAACCTTTCATGTGGAAGAAAGATTAGCTTTGTTTTGCTTGGCCCCAAGAGAACAAAATTAGGAATAATGTATACAAAGTGTATAAAATCCTATTTTGGCTTGAGATTAGGAAACTAACCAAGAGAACTTTATCTCTCAAAGTGAAGGAGGTGATAGCTCCCTCTTCATAAGAGATATTTCAAACAGAGGCTGGACAAGGACACATAAGGTAGTTGTATTAGAAATTGGCAGGTATGTATGCACTGGAGAAGAGAGCCAAGAAAGTCCCTTCCAACCATATTAAAAATTCTGTGATTCTGGGTCCAAAGCAGCTACCATCAAGTTGAAAATATGAAATATAAAGTGAATACCCCCTAAAGTTTTAAGACATTTACCAGATTTGCTTCACCACATTCCAGTTGATGTTTTCTTTGATTTTATCAGTAATGTTATGTTGAGATGTCTTAGTATTTTAAGGGTCATGGCATATGTTCTCGTAATTTCTGCCTCTTAAAATATGTGGTTTATTCAAAACTCAATGCAGATATCATCTTCTGAGAGTTTTGCTGGCCTCTCTATTTTAGCACCTTCTCTCCAAGGTTAGGTTCCTTATGATCTGTATAGATCTGTATATTTATTGACATGTAGTCTTAAGGATAGGTATGATAATAATAAAAAATAACATTTAGACAGCACTTTAAGATTGACATATTACTTTATAAATAGTATTTCTTTTCATCCTCACAAAAACCTTAGGATATTGGTGCTATTATTATTATCATTTTATAGGTGAGGAAACTGAAGAAGACAGAAGCTAAGTCAGGGTCATCCAACTAATAAGTTTTTGAGGCAGAATTTGATCTCAGATATTCTTGATCCCAGTTCTGCTCTTTGTCCTTTGTGTCACTTAGCTGTGTCTATGTGAGCTCACTGAGTGCAGGGACAATATTTTTGGCCTTTCTTTTTATCCTTTAGCATTGTGCCTGGTACATAGATAGATCATAATTAATACTGATTGATTTCCTGATTGTGGTGGATGGAAAATAGGCCTCATGAAATCTAGATGACCAAAATTCAAGTTCTACTCTGAGAAATCCTGTCTGTGAGCCTGAAGTTGTAGCTTACAATTTCTGTGACCCCTTGGCAAGAAAGATTTTACCTTCCTACGTAAACATTGATAGAGGGAATTTCCTCACTGGGAATTCCTAATGCAAATATAGCACTAATGGAAACAAAAAATTAAAAAAATGAATTCGGTTTGTAGAAAAGATATGCTCTCAAAGAGTAATACTTATAGTGTGTATCTGAAAACAAAACTGTGTTGATGTATTTAATAAGAGACTTGAAGACTTGGATAAATCTTCCTGCAGAATCAAAGATCCTCTCTGATAGTACAAATAGCCACTCATTATATTTGCTTTGTAGAATCAGATTCATTGAAATCAGAAGTGTGATGTGTTAGGTCAATCAAAACTTGTAAATAGCATGGACAGGGGAAAGTTGCTGACTCAGGAGGCAAAAAAAAACCTATGCTTAAATCCCATCTCTGATCCTTCTACTTTTGTTGATCTTAAGTAAGTCATTTACTTCCTCTTGGCCCCAGGTTCTTCATCATCTGTAAAACGATGAGCTTGGAGTAGCTGATATTCCTTCTAAGTCTTAATCTATGGTTACATGATCTAGCATCAAGGCCATGATCTAGCCTTTTCTGGCTGCATCACCATGTCACATCATATTATCTGCCTGGATTTCTATTTTGTTCTCTATAAATTAAGGAAGCTAGAAAGGAATTGGATAAAACAGAAGAAACTCTAGATGTAGAATCCAGAAATCCATATTCAAATCCTGATTCTATTTCTATGATTTTGCACAAATCATCTGATTGCTCTACTTTCTCTATATAAAATGAGGAGGTTGAATTAAATAGTCTATCAGGTCTATTTCAGCTCAAAACTGGGGATTCTATCATTAAGTGATCCATTTTTAGCTGCTTTATAGTATTTCCAACTTCATTTTTAGGCCCCACATAAACTAGTGATACCATGGCAGATTTATACCAACATTTTGTTGACAATTTTTTTTTCTGTTTTAAAACTATGTGAGAGAGGGTGGGTAAATGGAACCAATTAAGAGTTTTTCAAATCAAATTCTATTCTGTAGGGCCAGAGAAGAGACACACTGCAAAATTTCCTTCAAAGGAAAAAGTTCTCTGAATTGCCACCAACAGAATTTTGAAAGCATTAAGACCAGAATAAAAAAACCTCTATTTTCAGTTTTCCTCCAAGTTATACTGAAGAGGCAGCAGCTGTTTTATTGCTCTGATTTTATTTTTTCCTGCCCTGTGGGAAAGAGGAAGACCAATAAGGGTTGGCTTGAGTGACTACAATCAACCACAGCAGGAAACTGCTCTAAAGCATGGAGGGCCACCCATTGGGGAACCCCTTGGAATAATAGCAGGTGATGGCAGAGGCAAATTGCATCTTCCTCATAAACTCATTCGTATCTACATTTGTGGAAAGAAAAAAATGAATACAAGGGATGAGGAACTTCAAGGGTATTGGTAGGATATAACAATTGGAAACATCCCAGCATTCTGTTCTCTGATTCTGCCTTCTAAAAATGTCTGTGTTGCTCGTCTGTCCTTCCAAGTCAGGTGGACCATAAGGCAGGAGAGAAGATTAGTACAGGCAGAGCCAAACAGTGGGGAACAAGAAATGTTTAGTGCCTGTTTGTGATGTTAAGTGATAAGAGACGGGTGGCACCAGACTCCAGCAGGGTCATAAGAACCTGTAGTCAGTAGCCACAGCTGACTCTGACCCAGCCAACTGGCCAACAGACGTTCAAGTTGAAAGTGGACCAAAAACATTAAGACCAGCCACTTTGCATGTGACTTAATGAACCAAAGAAAAAACATCAAGGCAGATGGTGGTGGTAGGACTACTAGGAGCCCTAAAGTCTTTCTATTGAGCTAACATTTTACTGTCTTTATATTTTAGATGCATTTTCAATGACCCAAAGAAATAAATTGCATCTGCAGGTTCAGAAAAATTTGATCCAACTGGGCCTCCCTGTCTGTCTGCATCTATCCCCTTCGTCACTCCCTGAGAAGTGAGAACAGCTGATCTACTTGAGAGATTAGTACTTAGAGAATAGCTCTTGAGTCTGGAGATAAGGCCTCTTGTCAAATAGGAGCTTGACTTTTGGGCTAATCAGGACTCTCTAGGAGTCTTAGTGTCCCTCTATTTTTTCCTCCGACCTTAATCACTTCGAGAGTCCAAAGTATTACTGAAAGTTAATTCTGAAGTCAATATTGTCTGGGTTGCATCAAATCCAAATGCTGAGCTAACAGATTTATAGCCCCTGACCTCACAGGCTCCTTTCAGATCTTTACATCTATTTCTAAATTGCTCTCCTAATGTCATTTTCGAGTTCAAATTCAAGCAACTCTCACCCAACTATTTCAATTCCTCCATTACCCTGGCCAAATCTTCAAGACCAATCTCTCCATTTTCTGCCCTTATCATCATTTACTAAGGCATTTTTTCTCAATCTGATCATCCTGAAGCACAGCTGATCATCTCTCTCTTTTGCCAATGAAACTTTAGCAGCTCAATATTATCTCTACACTAAAGTGCAAAATCCTGTTTGGCATTTCCAACCCTTTATCATCTATCTCCGATCAATATCTCAAGGCAAAACCTGCTGTTTCTGACACATCGCATTATATGTCCCATGTCTGTGAATTTGCTCAGGCTCCTCCATGCGTGGAATATTTTCCATCCTCACTCCTGCCTCTTGCAATCTTTAGCTCCCTTCAAGGATCAACTGAATTTTCATATCCTATAGAAGACTTTTCCCAATTCTGCCCCAAAACTCCACCCCAATCAAATGTTTATTCTCTCTCTCCACCATCTGAAATTACTTTTTTTTTCCTATTTGCTTTTCTGAGTAAGTTAATATCTAGAACCGACCATGAACCCTGTTGTGTTTGGACCACACATAATGGACCCCTTATGGGGACTGGGTGACTAGGTTAGTTTTGAGAAGAGAAGAAAAAGAATGTGGCATCTGTCGTCAAGTATTTGACGAGGCTCTCATGTGGAGAAGGCATTTGCTTTATCCTATATGGCTACAGAAGGAAGCCTACAGAAGGAAGGGTAAAAGTTGAAAAGACAAATGTATGCTGGATATCAGGGGGAAAGAAATCAACAAAACAACAAAAACTTCTCAATAATTAGAGCTATTCTAGAAGCTGCTCTAGAAGATGGTAGATTCCTCCAGTTGAACCCACCTATTAGAAGTCTTCAAGTAAAGGCTCAATGCCCAACACATTGTAGGATTTCTGGAGGGGGATATTTTTAGGTGTGGGTTGGACTAGCTGGCTGCTAAGTTCCTTTTTGACACACAAAATGTTGAAAAGAAAATGTAATTTGCTTCAGGATAGGGAAGTTCATTGTAGTTTTGGAATTCTATTTACTGATGCATGGTAGATAAGCAGATGTTTATTTAATCAAAAGTGCAAGAAATTTGGATCAGTGATACTGGCTTCAAATTTTACCTGCTGCTTCAACCTGTGTGATCTTAGGAAAATCTCTTCCCCTGTCTGGGTCCCAGTTTCCTTATCAGAGGGCTAAAATAAGGAGCTTATACAAAAATAATTTAAGATGCCCTGTTATTCCAAGTTTATGATCATGGTCCTGTCTCTCTACTAAGCCGACTTCTCCACTGTAGTGATTTCTTTCTGCTGCAGCTGTTCTTAAATGACATTGGTGGCTAATTCTGGCAAAGGCTGCTCATCTCCAGTAGCAGTCAGTACTACCACAATATTAGATGTTAGGATAGTTGGATTGTTAACTCACTGTTAGCTGATGCCCTATGGATGCAGGAGAAAACCCAATATAATTCAGTGGTATAAACCATTTGCTCCATATAAGCATTTCTATCCCTTCCCTGGATTACAAAGTGAAACCTGGCATCTGACCGATACACAATATTGAAAAAGCAAAGTGATTCAAATAAGGTACACACAATCTAGAAAAATAGGACAATGATCACATCAAAAAAAAAAAAGAAAGAGAGAGAGAGAGAGAGAGAGGAAGAAGGAAAAAGAGAGAGAGAGAGAGAGAGAGAGAGAGAGAGAGAGAGAGAGAGAGAGAGAGAGAGAGAGAGAGAGAGAGAGAGAGAGAGAGAGAGAAACCAATGATGTATGGATCCAAAGAAATGCCCCTTATTCAGAATGCAAATGAAAACAAAATGAGAAAAAAAAAACTGGGTCAACGGAACAAGGAGGAAGTATGGTAGAACAGAGGAGAAAGGAGAAAATCAGCCAATGTGTGCACCAAGAAAAGCAAGTACAACATCAGATTAGGAACATGTGGGAGTAGCTCAAGTTCTTTCAGACACCAGACAGAAATCATGATAGACTGGAAAGAGTGCATAGCACTGTCTTCTGGAATCCAGCTTTCTTCAGGTATCTGAAGTTCTGTGATGTTGAAGGAGGGTGAAATTTGTTCTATTTGACCAAGGAGGAGCAACTGGAGGTGGCTTGCAAGCAGTATCTCTACGACTTCTTTCCTGTGTGCCATTGGACAAATGGCTTGGTCTCTTGGCCTTCAGTTTCTTCATGCACAAAATAAAGCAATTGGGTTACATGGCCTCTCAAGTCCCTTTCAGCTCTAAAGCAATAATCAGTTTGGAGGAACACGTGGAAGCTATAGAGGCAAATGTAAGTGTGATATTAGGTAAAAATCATCCCAATTAACAATGAGAGTTGTCCCAAGGAGGAATACTCTTAATTCTATCTTTTGGCAAACCTGGCCTCCTCCGATACTCAGCTTGAATCCCTCTTCTGTAAGAGTCCCTCCCTTGTCCTCTTTAATCCAGTGTTTTCTTTCACTGAAGTTCCCTCAGTCTACCCTGTAGAGATCTTGAAAATCCACAGCTCTTTGCAATTTCCTCCATTAGATTTGAACTCCTTGAGAAGAAATTTGTTTCTTTCTTAAGACTTAGCAATAAATAAATGTTTTTTTAATTAAAAAAATTAGCCTAATATCTGGCATATTCTAAGTACTTAATGAAGGATTACTATTTCAGGAGATAGGGTCTGCCCCTGCTTTAAAGTCTAGAGGCCCAGGATGACCATTTATTGGTGATGGCATAGATCAGGCTTATGTCTGGATATGGACCGGATCCACTCTGAGGTCCCTGAAATCCCTATGAAATTCTGTGAGTTAGCTGAGCTGGGAAAACAAGAGAAGCCTCGGGAACAGACAGCTCAGGAGATAAATGACACAGTGTGTCTGCAAAGGGCTTCGGCTTCCATCCCTGGTGGCTCGACTGGCTCCATCTGCCATGAGCTAAGTGCACTCAGATGCACAGGGGCATAGTCCCGAGGGCAGCCATGGCCAAGCCTGTGGGCCAGGCAGGGACTCTTTATAACACAAATCAGGAATAAGCAACTCTATTGATTCCTTACAATTGATAACGACTTGACTGGTGTGCTATTTTTCACTCTTTATTTTTTTCCTTTTATTTGAGTCTTCTTATACAAAATGATGAATATGGAAATACTGTACATAATTGTACATGAATAACCTAGAGCTGATTTTTTTACAGTCTCAAGACTGGAGGAGGGGCTAGAGGGAAAAAGGATTAAAATTTGGAACTCAAAACATAAAATAAAAATCTTAAAAGTATTTTAAAATTTAATAGAAAAATAAGATATATGTGTATTATATATATATATATATATATATATATATATATATATATATATATGAATGGCCCCCAAGCCATTCCCCATTCAAAATACTCCATCATGTGCCTTTGCTCACAATGTTCTCCCCTCCTCCCTTACATATACTCCCAGATCCCAAGCCTGAAGTGATCTCCCCCTCCATCACAGTATCTTAAACATCTTGCTCCCTTTATGAGTCTCTTTTCCTCCAAGAGGCCTTTCCTCTTTCCACCCATTAATGAATATTTACATATTTCTACATGTGTTGTGCTTTATTTACTTATTTTATGCATATAAGATCCTCTCCCCAGGAGAATGTAGGATCCTTGAGAACAGTTACTGATCTATTTTGTTCTATCCTCAGGGCCTAGTTCAGTGTCAAGCACAAAGTAGGTACTCAATAAATACTTTCTCATTAAACTAAATTGAACTGAATTATGGGGAGAAAAATGGCATAAGTTAATGGCTATAGTTATAGAAGGTTATATCCCCCAAATCCAGGCATTATTGAAAGAAAATATTCAACATCTTTAGTTTAAAATTAGATCTAATTATACATGTTTTGTGTACCATTAAAAGTGATTAAGTTTAACTAAAAGATGTTTGCTGATTATAATATTTGTAAACTTTTTCTTCAGTGAAATTTTAAATATGATATAAAATGGTTTAAATATAATATTATCTCTTTGGAACTGAAACAAGTTTGGATTTTTTGGTTAATTTTTGTTGTGATCTAAGATTTTATTAGTCTGAAGAACTTCCAGTGCGCAATCTAGTAATCTATCTAGTAATCTAGATAGTATCTAGTAAAGTATCTAGTAATACAAAGCATCAGTTCTGATGTAAGTTATTGTCCTAGAGATTTACCAAAAGCATCAAAATGGTTAACTATGAACACACAGCTAGATAGATGCTCAAAGCTGTACCCGAACCCAAATTCACTATTTCTTGTTGCTAATTATGATTCTGAATTTATGGTAGTTAAAGCTCATAATCCTAGAGGAAATAATATCCCTCACTATATAACGTGCTTTAAGGCTCACAGAGGGTCTTCTGTTCATTATTCCCCATATTCCTTACAACACTATAATGTCAAAGGCCTTTTATCAGAGAAGGTGAGACTTTGCCATACAACTTGAAGATTACATGAGGCAACATTCAAACCCAAGATTTCTTGATGGATCAAAATTTCCCACTAGAATGGATTGTAGATGTCAACTTACTTATTTTACTGATAATGACATTGAGAAACAGAGAGGTTAATCATTTGCTCCGGGATACACAACTAGTGAATATCTAGGGTGAGATTTGAACTTGAGTTTTCCTGACTCCATGGCCAACTTTCCATTTCCTGTACCATGTAATGCCTCCTTAATTCCCTATTCCCGACTGCCTTTGCCCCACGTACTATCTTAATATATTCTACAAATGCAACCTAGATTGTTTTTAATTTAAATTTAGAAAAGTGTTCTATCAAAATTGATGTTATTAATTAGAACAAATATTTCTTCAATGACCTATCATTTTACTGCCTTAGGAATTGGTCCGTAGCCATTCAAACTATTTATAAAATAATTATGGATAGACAACAGTAATAAACGTGGAGCCAGTTATCTCTCTGCATATGTGCTCCACTCAGCACTGACCATATTGTTTATACTGACACCAAGTATGAGTCATTGTAGAGTCCCCTTCTGTAACTTTTTCCTAAGCAAAATTATTGTCTCTGTTAATCACATTTGCATTTCAAGGTAATATGTAATCATTTTTCTTAAAAGTTTCCCCTTGTTGGCTGCTGAATTGGATTTTAATTAACTCAGCTTGATTTATTAATGCACATTTTCTGTAACTTTCCCCATGAGCTCAAGCAAATAGCTGTGTGAAAGTTTTCTTATTTATCCGTTCTCCCAAGATGCTCTCATGAATTGGAGTCTGTAATGCCCAGTGGAAAAGAGTTTTAATGACAAACACACCAAAAGCATATTATTAAGAATGGTGATTCTTCTCCTCCTTACCTCCACCACTCCCTCCCATCACCACATTTTGTTGTTTCAGTAACCTTTGTGGTTGGTTGATTGATATAGCTCTGCCCAGCACCTACAAATCCTCAGAGATTCATGAATCCCTTGTCTCATGTGTTCAAGGACAAAGAAGAGAGGGAAAATGAATGAGATTTATATGGGACCCAAACAACCCGCTATTGCAAGAAGTCACATGTATTTTTTCAATAATTCCATATTTTTATTGATCTAGGCTGTCACAGTGTAAGTGCCCCATCCACTGGTGCAGGTTGCATCCCATTCATACTTTCCATTCTGGGTAATTTTGCCTGTGTCCTTCTATAAATATTCCCTGAATGATCTTCCCAATGAGAGAGAAGCCTTCTAAACATTCTATTAATTTATGGATACCCATTGGCTATTTCTTCTTCTGATTATAAGATGAGTCCACTTTCTAGTCTACCATTTCAGAGAAAATGTGTCTTATGTCATTTACTTCTTGTACACACACACACACACACACACACACACACACACACACACACACACACACTAAATTAATTAATTATTAATATATATGAACTACCTCTTATTCCAGGAATTTTGGTAAATGCTAAGGATTCAAAGACAAAAAAGGTAATAATCCCTCAAAGAGATACATTCTATTGAGGGAAGACAATATATATACAAATAAACTAATACAAAATGTGTAAAAATAATAGAACAATAAAAAGCGGTAGATTATAATTGTCTATGAAATGAATAATTGTTTTTTTTTTAAAGGAAAAGAAAGAAAACATAAAAAAAATCATTTGTAGAGAACAGGATAGAAAGGAAGCATTGCTAACTAATTAGAAGATACGTTGAAGAACTAAGTTTTGAATTAAACCCTGGAAGAAATTTGACAATGCAAGAGCAAAAATTGCACCTGATCTACTGCTGTGCATGAGATTATTATTGTTCAGTATAAATAAATGTCAGTAATGGGATGGGAATGGGGACCAGAAACCCTTTGTATCTTTTTCTTAAAAGAGACCCTTTGAATTGGTCTGCATAGCCCCTAAGGTCCCTTCTTGACTCAAGACAAAGAATCTTCTAATCCTTTGATGTCTTGTAGATATACACATATACAGATAGAAATATATAGAGAAAGATTCATATATATATAATTATATTATTCTCAGATTATTTGACTCAGAATATATTATACCTTAAATGAATCTGGGATTTTATTCATTTGTGTAGCCTAATCATAAAAGTTACATTTGATCCAATTCTTCTTATGTCTTCCCATAAAATCACCAATGAGGCTCTAACCAATACAATATAGGTCTTCAATTCCATAAGCATTTAAACATTTTCTTTATATAAAGCAAAAATTAAAATATCCCTCCATCCTTAAGAAACCTACTTATATGGTAAATTCTAACTGGAGGGGAAATAGGTAAACATATAATGAAAATACATAATATGTAGCAAAGTAATTAGTGGAATTATTGTATATTTCTTAAATATAACATTCAAGTGGCCTGTCAGCTATCCTTTGCATAAATTGTATTGAACAAACATTTTTTAAGCACCTACTATGTGCCAGGAACTAATCTAGGTGATAAATATATAAAGACAAAAATCAAACAGCCCCTATCTTCCAGAGACATATGTATGATTATCCTGCTTCCTTTTCAGGTCATAAATATCTTCTTTGATATCTTTTATTCCACTAATTATATGCAAATAATTATTGACTATATGTTTGTAGTAGGCAGGAACTCTGAAAGAGTGTACTTGAATGTAAGACAGCAGAGCACTGGTAGTTAAGTACCTACTCTATGTGAGATGGTGGTTCTCTAAGTACATACTTAATGTAATGTAATGATGTGGTCAATCTAGTTGGCATATCCTTAGGCTAATGTGGTGATGTGATGTTCTACAACTGCACATGCCCAGTGTGGTGTGGTGATGTAGTTGTGCTGGAGTATTTTAGGGGAGTCCGAGGAACAGAAGGTTCTCTCTTTCAGCTGCAGCTCTTAGCAGCATCTCTCAGCCACAGGAGACCTGAGACTCCATCTTGGAGCAGCCATGTGGTGACTCTCCGGTCTCCTGCACTTCTCCAGCCTAAGACCAAGGACTTTGCCTGATCCCAAGGTCCTCTAGAGAATTAGCCCGGACATTATAATGTTGTAGCCTACTTGCCTATTTTTTTTCTTGCTCTTTAAACTACATTCAACTGCAATTTTTTTTCAGATTATGCTATTTAGACATTTACGGGAAGGGAATTGTTGCTGTCATTCCATCAGTCATGTCAACTATTCATGGCCCTGTATGGAGTTTTCTTGGCAAATTTTTACTCGAGTGGTTTTCCATTTTCTTTACTACTGGCTTAGGGCAAACAGGTTAAATAGGTCATGCTAGTAAATATGCAAAGCCAGATTTGAACTAAGGTCTTTTTGATTTTAGAACTGATGTTTTGTGCAGCTAGAAATGCCTCCTATAGAAAGGGATAATCACCAGGAAAAAAAAAAAAAGATGCTATTAAAAGGATGAGAACTGATACCACAGAGCGCCTTGTGGAACATTGCATGGTGTCCCAAATGTAATCCAACTTATTCTCCTCCTCTTATTCAATTCTGAGCTTGATTAATTGGTAATATTGTATTTAGAAACTAAATTGATGGTACAGACTCAGTGTCTATCCAAGAGCATACAAGGTACAATAAAAGCAGTGGCACCACCAAAAAAAAATGTTCTAATGATATCAGAGTATTGAATTTGGATAAAGATTTTAATTCTAAAGATAGACTGGCTACTTCCTTTCTATGTGACCTTAGGCAAGTCAATAACTTCTCTGAGTCTTAGTTTACTTAGATGTAAAATTAGGGGGCTGAATTAGATGACTTCTTAGGTACCTTGCACACCTAAATGTATGCTCTTATCTGAAAACTATAAATATTATGAATCTGTTCTTCATCCACTTTGTTTTTCTTATGTGGATAGTTATGTGGATTTCTTTGAAATGACTGTAGATCTCATGACATTTATATACTCCTGATAAACAATAAAGATTATTTTCTCAAATAGATGAAAGCTTGATTAAATATTTCAAACACTTGGTCACATACTCTTCATAAAATAATATTTATTTAGATAGACTATGTTTACTGTCTTTCTTGAAAGAAATAAAAGAAAATTAAAATGATAACTTCATTTGGGATTTATAATTTAATTTACCATAACTTTATTTACCTTATTTACTTTATTGCTAATATGAGTGGATGATAGGAGAAACAACCAACAACAAAACCTTGACCGTATACTATAGAGAGGTGAGGAAAGGAATAATCATCCTAGAATTTGGGAAAGAAGGGAGTGGGTGGTGAACACTACTGATGAAGGGAAGGGACTAGATGAGATTAAAGAAGTTGAATCCCTTGTCATATAGAAATCTATAAACAGCTGAAAAATGAAATTGACCAATTATTATAGTGAGAGAAAAGGAGAAAATGGGAAAAGAATCACATTAAGGAGCATTAGTCCATTACTTAGAAGAAATCACTTCTAATAAACTGGTAACCTCAACTGCCCAAGAAAATATTTAGATTAGTGGATGAAAATCCTGTTTAAACAATCAACAAATTCAATTTTGAAAATTAATGATGGGTTTCTTGTTTTAGGGATAAGTAGCAAGATAAACCCAACTGGTTCATTTCTTCCCTATTCATTATTCATTTCCCTTTATTCTTCTTCTGTTCTCATATGATACTTTAATGATTTAGAAAAATGTACTGCAAACAGACAAAAATGAAAATATAAATGATTTATTTCATAGTCTTTTTTTTTCTTTCACTCCTTGCAGAAAATTTAAAACTAACAGAGTTAGTGCTTCAGTAAGTGAATTTAAATAAGATATTATTTTTTACCCAAGAGTTTATTTGTGATGTTTTGTTTGGGGAAGACCAAAGATGAGATGAGCAGGAGGGATCCTATGTTTTGAAAATGAGACAGGCAATAAAACTTTTTTTTTTCCTCCCCAAAGGAAGAGTGTTGAATAACAGGAGTATTTATTAGGCCCAGCCTATGTGCCAATCATGGAAGATCCATAGATGACTGCAATACAGTTCCTATCCTCAAGGAGCTTACATCTGAGTGAGACAGATAGCATGTATACAGAAAAGAAAAGAAAAGATGAATGGAAAAAATAACTACCTAGAGGGTTTTCCAAAAATCATAGAAGGTTTAAGAATTTGCAAGAGAATATCGAGTCCACAGGACATGATACGATGAGTCAAGCCTTGAAATATGCTAAGGCTTTTATTAGTAAAATGGAGATAAAATTAAAATAACATTTTAGGCATATATGACAACCTATTCAAAGGAAGCAGAGGTAAGTAAAGTACTGAGTTTCAAGAATATCTAATAAGACAGTTTGACATCCAGACTAGATGAAAGAGGGTAATGATGAATAAACCTGGAAATATGGGTTGATAAAACCAAGGACTGTGAAAGGCAATAAATGTTATAAGATCTCAGTATTTTATGCAAAGGTCAATTTGGACATAAGAAAAAAGACTTGAGTAAGAGAATGACATGATCAGGATTGGGTTAGAGATTATTTTGACAATATATTGCTTGCAGCAGTAGGAAAGTACATTTGGATAGAGCATTGGGCCTGAAGCAAGTTATTCAACTTCTGTCTGCCTCAGTTTCCTCAAATATAAAGTGGAGCTATAATTGCTGTAAGTATAAAATGAGATAATATTTTGCAGGGCACATCATACAGTATCTAGCACATAACAGTTATTAAAAATATCATTACCTCCATCTCTTCTTACTGGACTTCTATGGGATTACAGACCAAGTTGATTGGCCTCCCTGGGCCTTCATTTTTTTCTTTATAAAATAAAGGGTCAGACTAGAGGGTGACTAAAAGCTTTGCAAAATCCTGATTATAATTTTTGAGGCTGTTTCTTCCTGCTTGAAATTTTTGAATATGTTTATCCATGGTTACTCTGCCCCAAAATAGATAAGAAAATTGAGTCCCATATATAATAAGCATTTACATTTGTACTTCTCAAGGGTCTATGGGAAGACCTAGGAGACTAGCATAAAAGTCACTAAGTTTCCTGCTTCTTTTGGAATTAAGTCTTTGTAAATTTAACAGATATTAAATTTCACAACAAATAAATATATGCAAATTTATGGGTACAATGTATGCCAACATAAATGTCAACTAATTGGAAAAATCAATGCTTGACTGCTAATGGCTGTTTATCCATTTGGAGAACTAAGCCTCTACTCGTCCTCTTCTTCCCCTTAGCTGACCATATTTTTCCACAGTTCATTTGGCCCATATTGGAGGGCAAGAAAAGGAGCTCTCATTCCAATCACTAGGCTTTATTCATGTTCAGTCATTTAAAAAAGGCAGTGTATGAAAATAAGTCAATAACAGATTGGAGAATTAGTTATAGATTTCACTTAATTGGGTAACAATACCTCCCTATACCATCACCACAAATAATTTGTAAAGAGATGTCCCTGGTTTATGGATTTCTTGTAGCTAAATTTGAAGATTCCAAAGAAGGAGATCATGGGATACAATAGTACCAATGGAAAGGGTATTGATCTCGAAGTCAGAGTTCAAATCTTGCCTGGATAGATAGCCTTGGAAAAGCTATTTAATCTGCCTCAGCCTGTTACCTGATCTATAAAATAAGAGGATTATACTTGATGGCTTCTAATTTACAATTACAATTCTAAATCTATGATAATCATTGTTTGGTTTGGTTTGTCTCTTTAGGGAAATATAAGACAGATAGTTCTTTGTCTTTGAGATTACAAAAGAGATCTCATTTATTATCCTAGATCATGGGCTGCCTAATAAGGTTGGGGAAATCATTTCCTAAGGCAACTGCAGATGATGATGAGCTGAAAGCTAAGTACCACAATGCCCCACTGCTTGAATTCTATTAATTGATCATTTTGTAAAGCCCAGGAATGATGCTATAAATATTCAAATAGCTTTTGGCACTATATATATATATATATATATATATATATATATATATATTCTCCACCCTCTATCACAGATGATAGAGGAATATGGTGACTAACAGAGATTGGGAGAGGGACTGGCTCCAGGTGACATCAATAGTAAATGATAGTGAGAGGATTTGAATTCAGGTCCTCTGACTACAAAACCATTGTTCTTTCCACTATACCATACAAGCTTGTAGTCACTCTGACCCCATTTCCTCATTTCTAAAATAAAAATGTCAATGCTGTAACATGTACTATAGGGCTAGGTGGCACAGTGGATAGAGTACCAGCCCTGAATTCAGGAGGACCCGAGTTCAAATCTGGTCTCAGACACTTAACACTTCCTAGCTGTGTGACCCTGGGCAAGTTACTTTACCCCAGCCTCAGGGGAAAAAACAAAGAACTGGGAAATAAAAAGTTTGGATTGGAGGATGGATGTCAGTGAAGTGTTTTTGTACAATTATATATGTGTGTGTGTGTATGTGTGTGTGTGTGTGTGTGTGTGTTTGTGTGTGTGTGTGTGTGTGTGTCTGAAAAGTTAGTGCAGACTCAATATCTTTGAGGTTTCTCTCTGCTTGGGTTTCAAGTCAATGGAAGTTCAAAGACTTCCTATAGTTCCTGAATGGGTGTCTTCCTCAAAGCTGTGAACTGAGTCCTTAAGGTCTCAGAAGAACTAGCTGTTAAATGTTCATTTTGACCATTTATACTTTGAAAATCAACATTTGTTCCAAATTCGAACTTGATTTCTTTTTTTTTTTTTGATTGTATACTCATGGAGAGAATGTTAATGTAAATTGAAATTAAATTGAAACCTATCATCATTATCATCACTATCATCATCTTTTTCTTCATCATTTCTTCTTGTTTGTTTTTCTTCTTCCTGTTTCTCTTCTTGGTGGTCTTCCCTTCATCTTTGTCTTTTTTTCTTCTTAATTGTCTTCTTCATCTTGTCTTCTTTTTCTTCTTTGATTTGTTTTCTTCATCTTCATCTTGTCTTCTTCTTTGTCTTGTCTTCTCCTTATTATTCATTGTCTTATCTTCTTCATCTTGTCTTCTCCATCATCTTATCTTCTTTTTCTTCATTTTCTCTTATCTTTTTTTCATATTTCTTTTTATTCTTTTCCTTCTCTTTCTTGTTGTTTCTCTTCGTCTGCTGCTTCTTCTTCATCTTATTTTCTTTTTCTCCTTGTTTGTCTTGTCTTCTTTATCTTTATCTTCTTGTCTTTTTCATCTTAATCTTATTGATGTTTGTCTTGTCTTCTTTTTCTTCTTTTCCTTCTTCTTATTTGTCTTGTCTTTTTCTAGTTTATCTTGTCTTCTTATGCTTCTTATTTGTCTTTTCTTCTATTTCTTGTCTTGTCTTATTTGTCTTATTTTGGCATGTCTTCTCCTTCTTTGTCTTCTTCTTCTTTGTCTTTTCTTCTCTTTCTTCTTATTGGTCTTGTCTTCTCCTTCTTCTTATCTGGGGCTTATCTTCTCCTTTTTCTTCTTATTTGTCTTCTTGTTTGGGGCTTGTCTTTTCCTTTTTCTTCTTGTCTTTTCTTCATCTTCTACTTCTTGTTTGGGGCTTGTCTTCTCATTTTTCTTCTTGTTTGTCTTCTCTTCTTCATCTTCTTCTTATTTGTCTTGTCTTCTCCTCCTTCTTCTTATTTGTCTTGTCTTCTTCTTCTTGTTTTGAGTTTGTCTGTTCCTTATCCTTCTTCTTCTTATTATTTGGTTTGTCTTCTCCATCTTCTTATTTGTCTTTTCTTCTTCTCCTTATTTGTTTTTTCTTCACCTTCTTCTTATTTCATCTTATTATTATTTGTCTTTTCTTCTTCTTCTTCTTCTTCTTCTTCTTCTTCTTCTTCTTCTTCTTCTTCTTCTTCTTCTTCTTCTTCTTCTTCTTCTTCTCTTTTTGCTTGTCTTATTATTATTTGTCTTTTCTTTTTCTCCTTCTTCTTGTTTGGGGTTTGTCTTCTTATCCTTCTTCTTATTATTTGTCTTGTCTTCTTCTCTTTATTATTCTTATTTGTCTTGTCTTCTCCTTCTTCTTATTTGTCTTTTCTTCTTCTCTTCTTATTTTGTCTTATTATTATTTGTCTTGTCTTCTTCTCTTTATTCTTCTTATTTGTCTTGTCTTCTCCTTTTTATTTGACTTTTCTTCTTCTCCTTCATCTTATTTGTCTTTTCTTCTTCTCTTCTTATTTTGTCTTATTATTATTTGTCTTGTCTTCTTCTCTTTATTCTTCTTATGTCTTTTCTTCTTCTCCTTCATCTTATTTGTCTTTTCTTCTTCTCTTTCTTCTTATTTTGTCTTATTATTATTTGTCTTGTCTTCTTCTCTTTATTCTTTTTGTTTGGCTTGTCTTCTTCCCCTTCTTCTTCTTTGTCTTGTCTTCTTTATCTTGTTTGTCTTTTCTTCTTCATCTTGTCTTCTCCCACTCCATCTTGTATTCTTCTTCTTCCTCTTCATCTTGTTTTCTCCTTTCTTCTTTGTCTTGTTTTCCTCTTCATCTTGTCATTTTTCTTCTTCATCTTCTCTCCTTCACTCCTTCTCTTTCTCGTCTCCATTTTCTCCTCCTCCTCCTCATGCTCTTCCTTGTTCCCCTCCTTCCCTACCTCTCTTCTTTCTCCTCCTCTTATTCCTTCATCATCATCTGTTCAACATTTATCAATGTATCCCTGAACAAGCTTCAAAACTTACCCTGAGAACAAAAAACATAAATGGCTTCTCTATTGGGAATGGGTAGTCTTGGAAGAGAATTTCCAGTGCTCCTCACAGGATGAGGCAGAATGGGATGGCAGAGAAGCTTATCCCCAACCACCATGTGGGAGATTTTCATCTAAATAAATTATTCTTGATAAATAGCTGCACATTAACAGTATGGTGAGGTGGATAGAGGATGGTCTTTGGAGCCAGAAAGATAGAAATTCAAGCCCTAGCTCACATCCTGTGAATGTGATTACAATTATCCTGCCCTCCTTTCCCCCTAGGAAATTTTAATTCAATACTTAGAGATACCTTGCTGATTTCAGGGAGTGAAGGACTTTTCTGTTCTGTAAGTTCCCTTTAGCAGTGAAAGTGCGATTCTGGCCCAATTAGATGTTGGGCTCTGTTGTTGGTACTGAAGGAATTTTTTTTGTCCCAATAATAATCACTGGACATGCTTTTTGATAATGGGAAACTTGGCTTCTTCCATCTGCACTTAGAACCCCAAAAAATAACTCTGGTATCTGCACACATTTATTTGGGGATTGGTCTGATGGAGTTTCCTTCACTTAACTTGTATTGAGTTGTGTCTGAGTGGAGACACTATGGACAAGTGAAAAGAATATGGCTTTGGAATCAAAGCACGTTGATTCACATCCCATTTCTGGCACCACAGTGATTTGATGCAAGTCCCTCAGCTTCTCTGGGCTTCAGTGTCCTGTTCTATAAAACAAGGACTAGGAGACGCCATTGGTTCATATAACGCTGAACTTGGAAACAGGAAGATTCACTTTCTGAGTTCAAATCCAGCTTCAGATACTTACTAGCTCAACCCTTGTTTGACTCATTTTGCTCATCAGGAAAGTAAGCTGGAGAAGGAAATGGCAAAGTACTTCAGTATCTTAGCCAAGAAAGTCCCAGAATGGGGTTACAAAGAGTCAGACATAATTGTATTGACTAAATAGCAATAAAACAATAGTCAGACAAGGTGAACTCTAAGGTCCCTTTTAAGGTTGTTGATTTACTTATGGGTAACCAGTCTTTAATAATAATTTGGGGTAATTTGAAACAGTATTTAAATATCACATGCTTTTAAATTGTAGCAAGGTGAAGAAAAGGAAATATTTGCACTAATTTATTTGCACTGAAATTTCCTACCTGGTGATTGCACAAAACCATTAGGTTTGGGGCCAAAGATACTTCAAGAAGCTTGGCAGTGTAATTAGATACTATCTCTACCCTGGAAATTGAACTAGTTCCAAAGCTTAGAAGAGTAAGAACTACAACTACCTGGGGAGCTTTCCAAAAAATCAGCTTCTGAGAAGAGAGGTTGAAACTATGAGATAAAAAAGCCATTACACCTGCTCCCATCTCCCAAGCCTGGAGAGAGCCAAAGCCAGCACACCACGGTGTCAAATTTAACCAAACTGAATGCAACATGGAGGGATTTATTATTTGATTTGAATTTTCATAGTTGTCCATGAAGAAATGTGGGACTTATAAGAGATAGGGATCTTTTGATTTAGAGCTGGAAGAGGCCTTAGATCTTCAAATTCATTCACTTCATTTTTTTAGTCTCATTTTACACATGAGAAAATTGTGGTCCCATAGAGGTATCACCAAAGTATACAAGAGTGAAGAGTTTTGCTCAAGGTCCCACAGCTTGCAAGAGACAGAGATGGGATTCCAACATCCTGATATTTGCAGTAGGTTTCAAACAAAAATTAGCCTATTTTAAAAATGCAGATAAGCTACTAAGAGAAAGTTCTATCTTTTACATTTCTGCTAATATGTAAGGGAATATTAGAAGAAGGATGGTAGAGTGAATGGGGCACTGAATTTGGAATAAGAAAGACCAAAATTCAACTCCTGCCTTAGGCATTTACAAGATTTATGATCTTGACAAATCACTGTGATTTCCTATATCTGTACAATAAAGATGATACTTATAAAAAAATAATTATGGGACTTTGTAATGATCAAATGAGATGAAGCAAATAAAGAACTTTTGCCAATGTTAAAACACAAAGTGTTTTAGTAATAATAAGTTATATTACAGAAGAAGGAATCTGTTATCTTTCTGCTAACATTAATCATGATAATGAAACTTAGAATAGCAAGAAAGCTCCTGATCTAACCACAAAGCCCCGTTATTATTTAGTCCCACCTATTCTTTCTATCCGGAGATCAGCAACTTAATACTCAGTTGTTCAACTTCCAACCATTAAGATCCACCTTTGAACTTCTAGCTCCTGATCTTTAGATGAATAATTCAGAGCCCTGACTTGTGAACCAATGATGCAGTGGAAGGGAAGCTGGAGTTGAATTCGGGGCATCCAAATCTGAAACTTGCCTTTGGAACTTATTTCCCACATGCCCTTGGACAAGTAATATCTTTTTTGTGTAGGCTTCAGTTTCTTCATCTATAAAATGATGAAAAAGTTAGACTGAATGACCAAGTCTCTTCTTGATCTAAAGTATAGACCATCTTTTTGTTTTTACCACTATATAGCATTTTTTTGAGTCAAAAAAAGACTTACTTTTCCATCCCATGATTCCACAATTCATTCCTTAAAGCTCCTTATTTAGGGCAGCTGAATGGTGCAGTGGATAAAGCACCAGCCCTGGAATCTGGAGAACCTGAGCTCAAATATAGCCTTAGACACTTAACACTTCCTAGTGTGATCCTAGTTGGTGCCTCACCAAATAAAATAAAAATAAAGTACCCTAGCATTTCTGGACATGGCCATGAGGCTCCTATTGTATATCTTTCTAAATAACAGAATCTCAAATTGGTTGATAAAGCTAATCATAGCAATGACTAGAGAACCAGTACTGAAGTCAGGAGGACCTGAGTTCAAATATGACCTCAAGATACTCTGAGCAAGTCACTTAACCCCAATTGCCCCAGCCCAAAAAAAATCAATTAATTAATTAATTTTTAAAAAGATAATACCAATCATATCTATCTCACAAGGTTATTAGTCCCAAGTACAGTAATGTATTTGAAACAATCTATAAGCCTTAAGGCCTTTGGGAAATGCAATAAAGAGGAAGATGTAATGATCCTGAGGCTCATTATGCTCAATCACTTTGTTTGGTAACCTTTGTGTGTCTTTTTAAGTCAATCAATCAGCCAAATCAATAAAAATGTACTAAGATTTTATTTTCTCTTAAGAACTATTTTAAGTACTACAGGAAGGAAGGAAGGAAGGAAGGAAGGAAGGAAGGAAGGAGGGAGGGAGGGAGGGAGGGAAGGAAGGAAGGAAGGAAGGAAGGAAGGAAGGAAGGAAGGAAGGAAGGAAGGAAGGAAGGAAGGAAGGAAGGAAGGAAGTTAGAAGGAAGGAAGGAAGGAAGTTAGAAGGAAGGAAGTAGAGAGGGAAGGAGGGAGAAAGGGAGGGAGGGAGAGAAAGGGAGGGAGGGAGAGAAAGGAAGGAAGGAAGGGAGGGAGGGAGAGAAAGGGAGGGAGGGAAAGGAAGAAGGGAAAGGAGGGAGGAAGGGAAGGAGGGAGAAAATAGAGAGAAAGAATCCCTGTTGTCAACAAGTTTACATTCTATGAAATAAGTCAATATAAGTAAATGTTTTAGTGACCATGCTTAATCATATCCTTGGTTAGTTACTACCAAAAAAAAAGTTTTCAAAATTGGTTCTTGAAAGTAACAAATCAGCCCTTCTTATAACTGAAATCAGGCTCCCCTTGAGTTTTTTTTTTTTTAATCAATAATAGTACCACCACCATCATCACTCCCATCCTCCCACACCAAATACTCAACTCAATTATCAGCCATCTCTACAGTTCCTAGTTGTATAGGAGCGGCAGAAGGGGGTGGAGGTGGAAATGAACTGAATGTCTAATAAATACCAGGCTAAAAGAAGCTAGTATTCATTCTGACTATTTCAAGAGCAAAGAAAATCAAAAAATACAGAAGGGACTTGAGGGCCTGTAGTTTAAGTCTCCCAAGATGGGAGAGTGGTTAAGCTGAGGTACAGATAAGCAACTAGAGTTTAGGTGCTTAGTTAGAACAAGCTGAACTGAGGACTCTTTCATCTGTGATTGATAATCTGCTACTGTAGGAGAAGGTTAATTCTTTTCCACCCTCTTTTGAGGGCTCAATGTCAAACACATGAAGCATTTAAAAACACCTGGATTTTTATAACACTTTGCCTCTGAAGAGCTAAAACCATTGAAGAGAAAGCATTTCAGGCATAAGGAAAAGCCTGTGAAAATGCCTGGAGCACAGATGGAGTGGGACATATGAGAAACAATGAGAAGGCCAGAGGAACAAGTTCTGAGAGTAAGGAGAGATGAGTATTATGTAAGATGGACAAGCAAGCTTTAGGCAGGAGATGATCAACCAATGTTAATCAATAGAGAAAAGGAACTAAAGAAACTTTAGCATTAAAAGGAAACTTAAGGAAAGGAACTTTTTAGCATTAAAGAAGGGGATGGAGATGATGAAGATGATGAAGATGATGATGTCATTGATTTGTGCTGTTGGATCTTATTCCATTCTATGCCTCAGATTTGCCAGGCCAAGTGTGCAATGCAGGGGTTCTCAAACTACGGCCTGCGGGTCATATGTGGCCCACTGAGGACATTTATGCAGGCCCTGGGTTATGGCAAATGGGATGAGGGACAGAGACAGAATGTGAGTTTTTGTTTTTACTATAGTCTGGCTCTCCCACACTCTGAGGGACAGTGAACTGGCCCCCTATTTCAAAAGTTTGAGGACCACTGGTGTAATGCAACTGAGAACAAGATAAAGGCACTTTTTATCCCTCTCCATTGGAAGGCCTTGTAGTCAGGATTTGGGGGCAAAACAACTAGAGACTGTCTGCTTTGTAGAGCTAGCCTGTTATAGCAGATAGTATGTAGGATTGGGTTTAGGAAGACCTGAGTTAAAAATCATGTCTCCAACACCAATGTAATTATGGGTAACTTTCTTCATCTCCTCGTGATGGTAGTATTGTATTTTGAATGTTTTAATAATTCCATTGCTCTCCTATATTCCCCCTCTTCCTGGCTTTCTTCAAATCCCAAGTAAAATCTCATCAACTAGACAAAGTCATCCCAGATTCCTTTTAATATTAGCCCCTTCCTTCCATTATCACTGATTGGCCATCTCCTGCCCAAAACGTGTTTATATTTCTGCATTTGCATGCTGTCTCTCCTCCATTTGAATGTAAGCTCCTTGAGAACAAGGACTTTTTTTCTCTTTCCATCTGCCATGCTTAGCCCTTGATCCATCATAGGATCTTAATAAATCTTTATTGTATCTTTATATTATATTTTATTTATAATTCTTCCCTTGTTTACTCTTTTAGAAATAACTTTCCCTGACTTTCACATATGCTGCCATAATCACAACTTCATGGCTTTGGTGGAAAATGAAAAACAATATGGTATAGTGGAATTACAAATTGACTTTGACCTTGGTTGTGGTAAGGATCAATTAAGAAAATGCTATCAAGGACTTAGCAAACCCCAAACAATGCAAATGTTAATGATGATTACTATTAGTGTTACAAGTATAACATCTTGGGCAAGTCATTTACCAAGTCTCACCCTCAGTCTTCTCATTTGTACAGTGAAAGTGGCCATAAAAACAGCTACCTGAGCTTGTAGTAAAAAATAACTGAGATAATATCAGGAAATTGCTTTTGAAATGCTAACTACCAAATGCAGGAAAAACTAATAATAACAATAATAAAACAAAAAGCGAACAAACCAAAAACACCCTGGAAAGCTTAACTAGAAATCTAATTCCACCCCTTCATTTTACAATTGAGGAAATCAAGGCAAAGAAAAGTCAAATGAGTCACCCACAATCCTATAGCCAACTCATAACCAGAGCGCAGATCTTCTGTCTCCTAGTCTTTATTTGAATCTCAGGGTGAATCACAAAAAATGACTAGATCACAATTAATCAATTTTAATTTTGCTAAGATTCAGCCATGACAGGGGGTAGGGACATATTAGGGGGTGTTAAGAGTTAACAAACTACCCAGCCCTCTAATTCTGAGAAATCCTGGACTTTTTGGAGAGTCCCTAGGGTCTCTAAAGAATAGTCTAAAGTGATATACTTCTGTTAGCTTATCAGTTGCTTGGAGATATTTTGTACTCAAATACCTCATTCATCAAAGTTTTGTTTCTGTCAGAAGCAACACTATCACCTTGTGGTTTCCAATTTCCTTGTTGAAAGAACTTCCATCCTTTTGCTGAATTACACTATCAGTTGTTTATTCCAGAAATGCCTTCATGAAATGCAGCCCATAAGCTGAATTTTCAGCTGCTGGTTAACAGCGGAAAGTGTATTTCAATTTATCAGAGTAGGACTGAACCCTAGATTCCATGGGAATTATATTTCATTAATGCACCAGAATTGTTGCTCATTTGATAATTGCTATTTTCAACCTCAAGCTCATTTCAGAGGAAAATAGTAACCATTCCCCAAAATGCACTAGTCTGCCCTGAATGTCTGCATCCACCTCATTTATTATCATTCCTCATCTTTATCAGGTGAGAGCTTAGACTCAGATATGGAATACTTTAGATCATAAACAATTTTTTCAATTAAATGTCAACTTGGAAATGGCCTTCCTGAAGATGTAAAAGTTGGCTTTGGGGCTAGTTAAAGATAAATGGGTCTTAGTTTTGTATTCTACCAGCTTCTTTACTGACCATGTTACCAATTTCTCAATTTTGACATTTCCAATGCATCCAGTTTCAGGTTCCTGACAGATACATTTGATTTCGCCACCAGTTTCCAAATTTGTATGCGGACTCTGCTCTTGATTACCCAAGTCTCTTTCCAGACTCATAATAGAAATCTATTCAGAAGTGTTAATTAAAAGGCATCCAAGGTCACCTGATTATTGAAATGGACTCCAGATCAGTAACTGGATTTTGCCAGTCATTGCCCCATCAACTTTAATCCAGCAGAAGCATTCATCTTGCTAATGGTTTAATTTGTGGGGTGGTTGTTTTTCACAATTAAAACTACTGAGGCTTTAATATCAACCAAGGAACACATTGTTTATATAGCCTGTTCCCTCAGCATTTTTATTAATTCCAGAATTACATTTGGGGGTTAAAAGCGTAACAGATGGTAGAGCCTAGTTTACTGAAGAAAACTTTTGAGAAAATCAATCTACCTCTGTTTGTGAAAGTGGTTTGTGCATACTTCAATATTTTCAGGATCTGTGATTTCATCCATGTAGACACACTCTTTTTCAATGCCATTAATACCATCTCTGCATCTTAGCAGATACACTGGGAGTTTCACCCAAAATAATCTGACCCTGAGGCTAACCCAATACTATGCTTCTCTGAACTCATCTTGGCTGTTCCTCAGAAAACGGAAACAGCCCATAACTGGGTCAACATCCAAAGCTATACAGGTTTCTAGAGTTTGGGTCATGGACTGTCTCCAAAAAATGCAGTTTTTCTATACCAAACAAGGCATCAGAGCAAGACTTCAGTGGAAGATGAATACATCTTTGTAGTTTCAGTTTAGTTCTGAATTGCATAGAAATTGAAATGTAATTTTTAAAAGACAGAAGTAGGTAATTTGGGAAAGAGGAAAGGGATAGAGATATGTGAGCTGATTTCTCCCTGCATGCTAAAAGGAAATGGAGTAGCTATTAGTATTGTACTGGGTAGTTAAGTGGCCTAGTGAATAGAGCTCTGGGACTGGGGGCGGGAAATCTGAGTTCAAATCCAGCTTCTGAGAGTTTGTGAGTGACAATGAGCAAATCATTTAATACCAAATAGATATAAAGAAAATCCCTTTCTATCTACTTAAACACAAGGGTTTTCCTCAGTGAATGTGAAAGCAGGAGAAGGGATTCTCTGGACTTTGATTTCTCTATCAGGAAAACAGAGTTAGATGAGATAACCCTATGGATACTTTGCCACCTCAATTTGGTAATATGTTCCTAAACTGGTGATGAAGGAGTACTGACAGGGTGTTATGTAAGGAGAGGGCAGGAAGTAGCCAGCACCAAATTGGGGTTCAAATATATGATTTCATGGGCATGAGAAAGAGCTCCCTGATAGTAAATTCACTCTATCAAAGGAGATATCTGCACTTTAAAGGCTTAGAAAGTAAGCTCACAGAACCAGGATGAGTAAGAGGTATGACTGAAACTCAGATCTTCCTGACTCTAAGACTGATTTCTGATTCATAATTCCACAATACAGGAAGTCACCACTTTATGTACTTTACACATGGCTGGTGATAAATAAATGCTTATTTGGTGAATAGACTGGATCAGAGACTCCCTTTTACTATGACCTAAGTAAAGACAAAGTAGATTATAAAAAGGAGGAATAGGAGAATTATGAAAATGATGATGGGAGAGAGCCAGCAGGCAACTGGGTAGGATCTGGCCAGCTACTCACAGCACTCTACAATAATATTTTTTTTCTTAAAATAAAAACAAATAAAAAATTTAAATTACTGGAACTAAATCCAAAATATTAAAACTACAAAATACAATACAAACACAATATAATAAAATAATGGTTTTTTTTTTGGTTTTTGTTTTTTGTGTTTTAGTTCTGGAAGTGACTTTTGAATTCAAATGCCTAGTTTTTTGTACAAGGAAACTGAGGACCAGCAAAACAGAGCAACTTGATCTAATTCCAACAACATGGTAGACCTAGGACATTCTCTAGATCCAGCTTATACTTTTCTCAATATAACTCCCAAATAGATATTTGGATTTAAGATCAGCAATCTTACACCCAGATTCAGTAATGTAAATTGGAAGTTGTGAGATGAAAAATCTATGAATATGCAACCAAAAGATTAGAATGCTACTCCATTAAGGTTGAGGCATTTACAAATGTAATTTGAGAAATTCTAGCCTTCATTATTCATATCCAACTTGTTGGAAACTGATCAAGCCCTGAGTCAGCACCATTAAGTCTCATTTCTGTAGGAGACAAGAGTTAGGGTAGGAGAGAAAAATAGAAAATGATGAAGAAGAGGGTGTAAAATTGAATTACTAGAGAAGATTGAACTATAAAATTATCTTAAAGATGCTGAGCACTCCATGAAAACTTGCTTCTGAGGAGGAGGGGAATTGGAAGGAAGGTGCAAGATAACCTTAGAGATGTAAGCCAAGCTCCTCATTTTACAGAGCAAAAAAAATGAAGCCAGGAGAGGGGAAAGGATTTGTTCAAGAGTACATAACAGTAAGTAGAAGAGTAAGAAATAAAATCGAGATCACCTTCATTTTAGGAAATCTAATATATTATCAGCCTGTCTTTAAAAGCAAGGTGATAATTGACACTCATCTCTGCTCAATGAATTCCAGTTTAAATTATAGTTATTTGTGAGCATCTATTAGATTAGAAACTCTTCAAAGATAGAAGCTTATTTTCTTATTTTTTTTTCCTTTTTTTGTATTCCCCAAAGGCAAAATATTACTTTATATGGAGCTGTTTATATAAAGTGGGATGAGAAGAACACATAATTGGGAATCCAATCAAGGCTTGTGATTAAGAGTTAACATTTACAGAGAACTTTAACTTTTGCAAAGCACTTTACCCAAATGATTTTTTTTCATTCTTAATATCTCTGTAAATTCAGTGCTATACAAATAAGAGAAATGAAGCTCCAAAGCTGGTAGGGACTTCTCCAAAGTCACACAAGTAATCAGGAATGGAGATGGTATCTGTTCTCATTTTTCCTGATTCCACAAGTGTCAGGCTCTGTAAGACATCTGCTGTCAGGACACTGTCCCTGATCCTTGCCATTTGGCTGGCCACTTAACTTCAGAACATTTCTCTGGATAATGAACTAGAAAATGCTTTAACTAGCTATTGCATAGAGCCATTGTGAGTTAAGTGTTTCATTTATTTAAAGTGAGTTATTTTACATAAAGTCACCATAGATGTTTGTAGAATTGAATTTTCCCTTTACAAATGGTATCTTTATTTTCTAATCTTAAGCCAACCACTGTTCAGTCATTTCAATCATGTCTGACTCATGTCATGCCCTATTTGGGGTTTTCTTGGCAGAGACATTGGGGTGCTTTATTATTGCCTTCTCCAATTCACTTTACAGATGAGGAAACTGAGGCAAAGGTTAAAAGACTTGTCCAGGATCATACAGCTAATTGTCTGAAGCCAAATTTGAACTCAAGAAGAAAGACTCCTGTCTTTCTGTCTCCAGACTGTTTGCCCTATCCACTATTCCACCTAGCTGCCTCCAAACCAGAATCTTTGAATGACAAGTCTTATTAATATCAATAATACTTAGAAACGTAAACGAGATAGATCATAACATTTTATGCTTTTATACTTCAAAGTGTATACAAATAGTATAAACAAAGTATCTACAAAAGTATACTTTTATACTTTAAAGTGATCTCAGAGATCAGAGAATTATTGACTTTCAGTTATAAAGAACCTTAGAAGTCAAGTCCAATTTCCTCATTTTTTGTGGTTGTTCAGTCATGTCTGATCTTCATAATCCCACTTAGAATTTTCTTGGCAAGATACCAAAGTGCTTTGCCATTTCCTTCTGAAGAAATTGAAGTAAATTAGGGCAGATGACTTGCTTAGTGTCATGCAGCTAGCCAATGTCTGAGACCAGATTTGAACTTGCGAAGTTGAGTCTTCCTGACTCCAGATCCAACATTCTATCTACTGCATCATCTAGTTGTCCCTTGCTGTACTGACCAAGAAATTGAGGTCCAGAGGGATCTAGTGATTTGTCCAAACTCATATAAGTATTCAAGGGTGAGGCTGAATTTGAACTCAAGTCCTCTAACTCCAAAGTCAGTATATTTTCCAACTCATCACCGTACCTCTTCAGGAATTTCCTGACTGAATCCAGCATAATTTCCATGATACTACATTGGTTCTTTTTTTTTTTTTTTTTAGAATTTTTTTTTCACAGTATATATGCATGAATAATTTTTTTTATAATATTATCCCTTGTATTCATTTTTTCAAATTATCCCTCCCTTCCTCCATTCCCTCCCCCCAATGACAGGCTACATTGGTTCTTAAAAATATGATTTCCATTATCACAGAATAAGGCATGTCTCTCTTAAATTACCTTTAACAAAGTAAGCTTTCTCCTTCCCACCTGGGCTTCATTCTAGCTATGGAAGGAAGGCATTTTGGCCAGTGAAAAATTGGACCCTTCAAATTTGGGTCCCCATTTTACAACCAATATGCATGGATGACTTACCCATGCATATAAGTAACAAACATTAATGTTCCTCAACTCCCTTGAATTCCCTGATCTTGGTAAATACTCCTTAAAATTAGTAGGAGCTGTCATGTTCCAGAGATGACCTCATTAAGGACACCAGTCCCTAATTTAATTAGCCAAGTTTCCTCCCATATCAAACCCTTCCATTTCATTGATTATATCTTGAATAAAAACTAAAGTCACTTAGTAATCAGCTATTGATATCCTTACCAAGGTCACTTTTATCTACTACATAATCCACTTTGAAAGAGAAGTTGGAGGAATGCACAGTGATAGATTTTATGTTTGAAATGAACTAACATAATATAATAATGGGCTTAATGAAAGAGCCTTCAGTAATGCTGTCAGCAGATTCGAGCTACAGATAATAGTCATTTCTACGTGGAGAGCATCCCTCTTTGAGCAATTCTGGTTGTGAAAGCCTGGCTCCTTCATTTGCTCTAATTTATGACATCCCACGCCTGCAGTTGCCAGGACGTACAAAAACAAAGTGCCTGAGAGGGATGTTGGCTTTGATGGAGAGGAGGGGGAAAAGAGAGACAGCAATTTTCTCATTTGTTTCATGAGCTCTAATCCCTGTCCTTGCTATTGGCCAAAAGGTTGAGTCATCAAGGGATAGTTCCTGAGGATTTACCTGTACACACATAACTAACCATATACAAACACACATGCATACACGTAGACATGCATGTGCTCAAAATGTGATTTCAACCCCTCTGATCAACTGTCCATGTGGAATTTTTCTTGCCGGTGCAGATGGAAAACTCAAACGTTATATGTAACCTTAGAGAATTGTGATAGGTACTGAGATGTTAATTACCTTGCTTAAGGTCACACAACTAGTATATGTCAAGGAAGGTTTTAAGCCCACATTTTTCTGCCTCAAAGACTGGTGTCCTATCTGGAAATCATACTGGTTCTCAATTTTTACAAAAAAGAAATATATTAATATGCATGTATACATTACATACGTATCTATGTATGCATGCATGTATATATATATATATGTATATATGCTAATATACATGAAAGAAGACAAAGGAAGGAAGAGAGAAAGAGGGAGGAAGGGAGGAAGAGAAGGGAAGGAAGGGAACAAGGGATGGAGGGAGGGAAAGAAGGATATAAAGAAGAAATGAAAGGGAGGAAGGAAGAAAGAAGAAAAGAAAGAAAAAACAGAGGAAGAAAAGAAAATCAGAAAAAGAAAAGGAAGGGAGGGAAGGAAGAAGAAACATATATACATAACATTTTATGTATTATATATATATATGTAATATTTTTCCAAATAAACTTCTCTTTAATTAAAATGAAGACATATTCAAAATAAGGTAAGTAAAAATTGAATTCAGTTAGATTTAATAAGTGTTAATTAGGTACCTTCCAGCTGCATAGCACTATATACTAGGCTCTAGAGACAATGACAAAAAAGTCCATTTTTCTCCTCAAAGAGCTTATATTCTACTGGAGAAAGCCATGTGAAAAGAGAGAACTTCTTAGGAGGTGACTTCATACAAGGGAGAGGGCAATAACAATAGAGCTGGTGGGCCAGTGTCAGGAAGGGCTATTCATGTAGGAGTCCACAATAAAGCTGTGCTTTATGGGAAGCCAACATTTCAAAGAGTGGGCAGTGAGGAGAAAGGTATTCTAGGCTGAGACAACAGCCTGGGCAAAGGCATAAAAGCAGGAAGTGGAATATTTTTTATGGAGAATAGCTCACAGACCAGCTTGACTGGACTAGCTAGTGTGTAATGGGAAATATTATGAAACAAGACAAATGTCAGAACTTCAGGCTAAGCTCTTCCGAAATAGCACATAGTTAGACTCTTCCTTGCCCTAAATGTACTCTTAATGAGATTTGTCATTACTGAATAAAATGTAATCATTAGATATTACATGAATTATAATTAGATGGCTGTTCATAGAGGCATGGTTCTGTCTGAAGGCCACTAACAGAATACCATCCTTAACTCTCATCTGATACTGAAGATTCTCAAAAGGTGATACAGCATCATCGGAGCATCACCCTCAGTTTGGAGAGACCTAATGAGCTACTCCAATGCCTTGGCCCAGCCACAAGCACATTTCATTCCATGCCAACTAGGAAACTGGAAGCAAGATGTCGCCATGATTTCATCTAGTAGTCTAGATCCAGTTGGATCTCCATGGTGGTAGTGCTGGTAACTTTTTTTCTTGGAGTCTTTTCAATTTCTTTTTCATTTAATTTATAAGCTAATCTTTGCATACTGATATACATACATACATACATATATATATATATATATATATATATATATATATATATATATATATACACATACACACACGTATATACACTAACATGCAACTACACACATACACAGCAGAACTGCCCTTTTAATAATGATTTGCGTATTACTATATTGTATACATGCTAATTTATAACTACACAAATGTATATTCTAACATACAACTAACCAAGCTGTCCTTTACATGTGATTTATATATAACTATAGACCTATAAACATAAGCTTACATTTAAAGAGCTCTCAAATGGAAGTGATGGTAAAAATGAGTCTAGCCTTTGTCTTTTCCTTGGCTGATTAGAGAAGATTATATTTAAATTCCTCTGCCATGTGACATCTTTCAATTTTTGACTGTTTGAGTCAGAGCTGAGCAGAAAGGCCTCCCAGATACCTGACAGACAGCTTGATGTAGGACTGTTTCCCCAAGAGAAATGCTTTAAAGGAAGTCTGGAAGTTTTGGAGAGAAGAGTTTCAGGAGAATTTTCTTTTTTTTTTTTTTTTTTTTACTCCACAGCTTGCCTTCTCTTGGAAATATAATAGTGTGAATCTGATGCTTCATAGACCCATCTGTGGCAGGGTATCTGCTTGCATTGCCCTCTCCCACTCTCTAGGGGCCAGGTTGGTCTTTTCAGTCTCCACCTGATCATCATTAAGGAATACAAATTCTAAAATGTTCAGAAGAGGAAGAGCTGGTAAAGTCACTAAAATCAGCACCTTAAAAGCCAAACTAGTAATTTCCCCTTATTAGAACTCCATTTTGTGTCCTTCCTCTTAGAAAAGAATATGCGACGTGGCCAGCACCTCAGAACTAGTGTTCAGAGACATCCTTCCTGTCAGGTTCCTGTCTCTCTATACCACTCATACTGACAAAGGAGAAGTGAAAGATAAAGTTGCTTAATTGGAGTTTTTAAGAATATAATCTCTTAAAGGCAGTCTTCAGTGTAACTCTCCACCCTAATAATAACAATAATAACCCTTATGTAATTAGCACTTCAAGGTTTGGAGAGCATTGTATGTATGTATATTTCTTGCAGACACCTAGAATATAGTAATCACTTAATAAATGCTTACTGATTTGACTTTTATTTTATAAGGGAGACAGAAAAAAAGGTGCTCAAAAATGAGTAAATACAAATGCAAAGTACGGGCAAGGAAAAACATTATTTCAAACAAGAGAAATAGCTACTAACTGCTTAAGGGCCTCAGTGGGACAGTTGTGGAGTTAGTAAAGAACCATTTGATACCTCATTGTCAGAGACAGAGATAGGCAGAACAGAGAGAAACAAAAACCCAGAGATAGAGACAGAGACAGATATAAGAGAGGGGCAAAGAGAGACAAAGACAGAGATGAAAGACTATATTATGTGTATGTATAAATATATCTCTCAAAAAATATGCTGTGGGGGCAGCTAGGTGGTGCAGTGGTTAGAACATCAACCCTGAAGTCAGAAGGACTTGAGTTCAAAAAACTGGTCTCATTTACTTTAACACTTCCTAGCTGTGTGACCCTGGGCAAGTCACTTAATCCCAATTGCCTCAGCAAAACAAAAACAAGCAAAAAATAAGGTGTAGTTTAGGCCATTAAAGTTTTAAACTGTACTTATACTCTTGGGACACTTCATATCTATCTATCTATCTATCTGTGTGTGTGTGTGTCTATCTATGTATGTTTACATGCATATATATGTATATATTATATAAATATATGAGTATACATATTCATATAAAAAAGAAATCAATCAATAACATGATGTAGGGCCAAGGAGCAAGTCCCATGGTCAGGAAGTTCCTGGTTCCAGTCCTGAATCTGACACAAACTTGCTTCATGACCCTATTCTTGCCCCTAAGCAACTTTCATGTCTAATTCTTTATGACCCCTTTGGAGCTTTTCTTGGCAGAGATACTGGAGTGATTTACCATTTCCTTCTCCAGCTCATTTTACAGATAAGGAAACTGAGTCAACTAACTTGTCTAAGGTCACACAGCAAGTAAATATCCAAGGTCAGATTTAAACTCAGGAGGAGGAGTCTTCCTGACAGCAGTTCAGTTGCTCTATTCATTGTGGTGCCCCCAAGTATCCCCTAAATTGATACAGCAGGTAAAGATATAATAATTATAATTGCAAAGATCTGGAGAATAGAAGAACTGAGTTTGAATTCTCCTTCAGACATTTATTGGTTTTGTTGCTCTTGACAAATCTTTGAACTTCTCTTTTTCTCATTTTCCTTATCTGTGTGATGATGATGATGATGATGATGATAATAATAATAATAATAGCATTTCTACAACACGATTATTGAGAAGACAAAATGAGATATTCTATGTAAGGTGCTTTGTCAGCCTTAAAGAGCTTCATAAATATTATTGCCATCCCTAGAAAGCCTGAGTGTAAAAGAGTGAGAAGTATATAAGGAAAGCTATACCATTCAAACCAGATCTTCTCAATCCACGTTATTCATTGGGCTGTAACAACACCTTCTGTTTCCCTTCTCACCATCTCCTCTCCACTCTGATATTAGACTCTAGAAACAACCCTCGAGACAGGTAATAATCCATACTTAACAAAACCCCAACTCCTCTAGGCAGAGTCACAGACATAGGATGATTAGCCTTCCTTGTGCCATTTGCAATCTCTCATATTCATAAAGTGCTGCTTCTTGCTCTCAGCTCTAGCAAATCCTCCAAATTCTATCTTCTACCTCACTAGTTAAGGACAGGTACTACTGAGTAACCTTCAAAGAGCCTTCCTTCACTATGACCAAATGTAAATGTCCCTACCTCCAGTAACTGAAGTATTCCATGAGGAAAACCATTCAGTGGGAAGGAAAGAAATGGGTAAAGTTGGGAAATACAGCTTAGCTAAGATTGATGACTCAAAGCCTCCATTTCATTCTGGCAGGTGAAACTGAGAAGATCAGGAAGTTACATCCCCTTACAAATTCTAAAATGTCCTGTTTTCTTGTGATACTTTCCAATTTCTCCAATGAGAAATATACACACTATTTGGTTTGTATGTTTTTTTTCTGAGTAATAGAGAAAAAGAAATGACTGGCCATGTTTCCAATGTTTTCATTTTGTGTTCTGAGAGAGATGGGACCCAAGTGGAAGGTCAGAGAGAGGAAATGGCCCTCTTCAGGGTCTCTTATGAATGGCAATGTGAATAAAATTCTTCAAAGTAAAATTTTTCTTTTAGTAGTTTTCAGTTAAAAAAAACAAAGTCATATGTAGAGATAGATATGTGGGTGGATGCCTGGACCACAAAGCTGGAAGAGTAAGGGACTGCCAGGGCCCATCTATCCCCATAAAACAGATCCTGGCCAACAATGAGGAGGGAGTAGTAAAAAGGGAGAACTGAAAAAAATGAGACCAACCCTAACTGAAAGATTTTATGTCATTATAACTGTGGAATATCATTCATCAGGAGAAATAAGAGCTGCTCACTGGGAGTACTGTGTTCATTAATCAATGTTATATTTTGGGAATGAAATTAATAAATTAGAAAGCACTGATTCAATTCACTTAATTCGATAATTGTGGCTAAGTGAATTGTACCTAGAACCCTGGCTCTGAAGTCAGAGGTCCTGGATTCAAATCCCCCCCTCTTATGCTTCCTCACTGTGTGACTCTTTCTCTCTCTGAGGTGTGGTTAATTTCTTCATCTCTACAATGAACACGTTAGATGAGACAGTCATTACCTCAAAAGGTGTGATCCTATGTGCCAAGTACTGTGCTAGGCACTGGAGCACAAAGACAAACTGTAAATAGATGCAATGGAAAGAGCACTGACTCTGGAGTTTAAGGCCCTGAGTTCTAATCCTATCCCTGATGGTCACCACCAATGTGATTTTGCGAAATCTCAGTTTCCCCTTATGTAAAATGAGGGAGAGGTTTCTCTGAGGTCGCTTTCAGTTGGAGATTTGTGATTCTATAGACATGATAAATAATACTTTCTTCACTGTATCTCTTATCTGGAATCTGATGCTAATTAAAGCTCTGAGTTTTTTCTTAGCATTTTGCCTTCTTGGACCTTTTATAACAAACCTTATTCGCCCTCTCAGGTACAATGCACTTGTACTAATTCCTTGAGGAATCCAAGTTGTCCAAGTCTGTTTATTTTCACTTTGGTTGGGCTAGTTTGAAACAAGCAGTAAGGCAATGCCCAATGGAAGATGGGCTTTTATTCCTAACATGGTTTACGGTGCTGAAACTATTATCCTACCATGTTGGCTAGGTCAAGTGTGCTCTCAAAATTTAAGAAAAGGGACAGCTAGATGAAGAAATGGATAGAGCACCAGCCCTCAAGTCAAGAGGACCCGAGTTCAAATCTGGCCTCAGACACTTAACACTTCCTAGCTGTGTGACCCTGGACAAGTCACTTAATCTCAATTGCCTCAGAGAAAAAAACAACCATAATTTAAGAAAAAAAAAAAAAAAAAAACAGACCGAAAAAAACCAAACAAATAAACAAACAAAATTTAAGAAAAAACAGACATGTAGGACAAAAGGAAAATATGTTGTAAAAGCAAAAAAGCTCAATCTTCAGTAAGATCTTAGTTGGGATCTTCATGGCTTATGCAAATCCACCTGAAATGGGGTTTGGGCTAAGGGTTTAAGGTATGACCACTTCTTTTATGGTTGAAATAGAGTGCAGACAAAGATTATGTGACTTTAAGAGAAACATCTATGATAATGAGGATAAAAAAAAAAAACACAGTATCCTCACTTTTGCAGATGCATATGTGTAATACACTTGCTCAGGGTCAGCCTGAGGATTTGAAAGCATGTGTTCATTGCTACATATCCAGAGGACTATTCACTAGACCACTCAGCTGCCAAGGATAATAATAATAATAAGAGCTAGCATTTAATAACAATCAGCTCCCTGACAATGGGCACTTAGCATCCAGCACAATGCCTATCACATAACAAGGCTTTGATAAATGTGCGTTGATGGATTGCCTCTCCCTTTCCTTCCAGGAACATAGGGCAGAGGCTGATAGGTGCCAGAGAGGACTAGTTTTGGTTAATTGATGAGGATTGTACAACTATATAACTATTGATAGGCAAAATGTGAGGAAATTGACTGATAGAAGTGATATTTGTCCAGGATCACATAACCAGTTTTTGCCAAAGTCGGGATTTAAATCCAGACCTTACAGAATGTTCCCCACACAGTAGAAGCTCTGATGGATTGAGATTCAGAGACTCTGGCTTGGCTCCTATCCATGCTGCTGACTGTGTGATCTTGGGCGATTTACCTTTCTGCATCTCATTTTTCTCATTTGTAAAATAAAGTGTTTGGATTAAATGAAGTTTAAGTTGTCTCCCAGTTCTGAATCTAGGGCACTGTGATTTCAAAGAGTCACAAACTTGGGAGAAAGTATTTCCCAAAGTTCTTCTCATCGGCACGTGAAAGTGTCACATGTGAAAGCCCATCATCAAAGATTTGTGCAGTCACTCCACCAGCTGTCCCATGTGTCGCTCACACATCTCTGTCCTGGGATCAATCATTTCCACAGAGAATCAATGCTTCTATATTTGCTTCTGTGTGTATAAGGAAAATTCCCACTTGGTGATGGAGACGCCATAAGATTAACTACAGCTAGGCGATGGAGTGGACAGAGCACTGAACTTGGTGGCAGAAAGACCAGAGTTCATATTCAGACTCAGGTTCTTCCTAGTTATATATGAATAAGTCACTTCATCACCTTTTGTCTCAGTTTCCTTGTCTGTAAATTAGGGATAATAATAGCATCTGCCTGTGATCTTTATAAAGCCCTTTGCAAATTTTAGGATTCTATATCAATATTAGCTATTGTTGGGCTGGTTAACATAAAAAGAAACATCTAATAGACACTGGTAAGGAAAATTCTTAAACATGCAAGTCAAGAATTCTCCCCTTTGGAAGTTAGCATGGTAAGGCCTCTAGGCTCCTTCTCACAATCATATTTTTCAATAACTGAAGGAATCCGATCAATGCATTGAGACCATGAACCTGGATTTTATAATCTTACTAAGCTTTCTTTTTAAGTACTTTTAATGAAATTTTGTTTCACCTAATACCTACCATCCACAAGCTCTTCGGTTACCTTGGAAAATAAAGAAGGTTTTGACAATGAAAAAAAAAAATGAAAAACCAGGAGAGAGAAACAAAATGGTGATTTTTTTCCCCCTGTTCCTCATTGCCAAAGGGAAAAAGAAGGTCACTGGTTGAATGGGTTGAGAAGTAGAGCTGTATTCATATATGCTCATCCTGAGACCCTGAGAAAGAGCAGGTGGCCCAACATGTGTTTTCTTTCCAACTCTAACTTTAATTATTTCCCCTGGGACCCTATTCATCACAGTATGGCCTCAAGACTCTATAAGAGGTCAAGAGCAACCAAGAGAAGCTAAGGAAGCTTTCAGCTTTCAACTCCAGAGCAATGCTTAAAAATAAGAAAAAAAAAATAGATATATGAATAGAACACTTTATCCCACTCAAACCTCTCCCACACCCAAAAAGTTAAACCTGATTTCTCTCCTTTTTTCCCTTTAATTTACCAAAAGTTTCTCATGGACAAACATGAGAAAAATGAAAAAAAATTTTGTTTATTTTGAGAATAGAATTCTTAATGGTTCTTGTACAACCCATAGTCCTTTAAGACACAGTGTCATTTCATGGTACAAAATTTTAATTCATATCTTCATGTGTAATGAATGTATAGAGTGTAAGATTTGATATTATTAGTACTGTGTTCAAATCTCTTTTATTCTACTTATGAGCTATATTGTCATGATCAAGGACAAGAGGTGATGGATTTGGCATCAGAGATCCCATCTCTGTCCATCATTTCTCCAAGAAGGAACAATATATAGAAATAGGTATAAATTTAGATATAAATATGTAGATATATGTAATCTAAATTAGAAAGAAATAAGAGGGCAAGGGGTTAGGATGGGGGAAGAGAATAGGGGAGAGGTTTTTGGAGGAGTAGATAAGTTAAGGAATAGAAGGACAAGGTAGTGGGATAAAAGTAAAGAAATAAAGGGATAAGAATAGAATGAAGATAGTGAGGGAAAATAGGAAGGAAGAAATATATAACAGATTATTATGGCTTAAAATGTGAATGGGATGAATTCACCCATAAAATGAAAACTGATAGTGAGGAAAATAGGGAGGAGGGAAATAAACAACAAGTTAGTTTAAAATATGAATTGGATGAATTTACCCATAAAATGGATACATTAAATGGATAGTAGGTTAAAAATTTGAACTCAACAATATGTTGCTCTCAGCAAATGGTATAAAAATGAGAGACATATCTCTCATTTTTATATGTATTATTATTAATATTATTACATTATTATTATTTTATTAATATTATTATATTTATTATAATAAACATAAAATAAAGATTAGAAATAGAATTTATTATGTTTAAAAGCAGGGGTAGTAATTATATCAGACAAAGTAAATATACTCAAAGTTAAAGTCAAAGTAGATCTAATCAAAAGATAAAACCAGGGAAATTACAAGATTTCAGCCATATAAAGCAATACTGTTTTAATTTATTTAAAATTACCAAACACTATAAAGGTAGAATACTTCTGCCATATAGAAAATGATGAATTGGTGGATTGAGAAAAATATGTAAATATTGGGACTTCGGAAGGAAGATGGTTTATACCTTCTTTGAAAGAGAGGACAATAGAAATAAATATACTATAGTCTTATGTATGTGTTATGTGTGTTTGTGAATGATTATGAATATGTATATTTATGTATATGTATAGGCAAGGCTGTGTGTATATATGTATGTACATATAAATCTGTAAGTATATGTGTTATATGTGTATGTGAATACAGATGGAGACAGAGAGAAAGATATTCATGATTAATTGTAACCTTCTTTGGAAAAAATAAAGTAAAATGCACATAGCAAAAAAAAAAAAAAAAAGGAAGAAAATCTACAAAGAAGCAATGAAAACATGGACAGTTCTGAATACAAAGTTTTCCTCTAAAGGGAAAATGATGCTTCCAAGGGCATACAGATAGTAATGGGTTCAGTTTCCTATTTGGAGAATGATGGTATTAGACAGATGATCTCCCAGTTCCAGTCACAATCCTATGATCACTTCCTACCTCTCAAAGTCCCAGTTTTCATTGTCTATAAAATGAGATTGAAAAAAGTACTTTGTACTTAAAAAGCTACATAAATATGATAAGCTATTTGGAATAGAGTGATACTTA
The DNA here is from genome assembly GCF_048593235.1 of Sminthopsis crassicaudata. Lineage (NCBI taxonomy): Eukaryota > Metazoa > Chordata > Mammalia > Dasyuromorphia > Dasyuridae > Sminthopsis > Sminthopsis crassicaudata. The sequence goes on along the minus strand of NC_133618.1, from coordinate 636,805,068 downwards.
TGTGACATTTACCCTGAATTTGGAGAGGAATAATTTCCCTATGGGGGGGGCATTGGAGTTTCTTTTATAAAACCCTGAACTCTTTTACTATAATCTTCAAATATGCAGCACTTATAAATGAGATCAGTAAACTAGACATATTGTAATTTACTTTTAATACCTGCTTCAGGAAAGGCTGAGAATGGTGGATGGCCTGGGTTCAAGTGTTCTGAGCTGAACCAAGACAATCCACCACTCTCAGCCTTCCCTGAAGCAGGTATTAAAAGTAAATGACAGGGGGCAGCTAGGTGGGGCAGTGGATAGAGCACCAGCCCTGAATTCAGGAGGACCCAAGTTCAAATATGGTCTCAGACACTTAATACTTCCTAGCTGTGTGATCCTGGGCAAGTCACTTAACCCCAGCCTCAAAAAAAAAAAAAAAAAAAAAAAAAAAAGAAGAAGAAAAGTAAATGACATATCTGGTTACTGATCTCATTTACACGTATTCTGAGCTGCAATGATATAAAAACAATTGGGCACCCTCACTAAGCCCAGCACTAAGTTCCTATTCATTACTTCCAGGATTCTATCTCATCTTCTGCCGTCCCCCTTTCCTTTCACCTTTGATCTTTCCCAAAATTAGGATATATTCCATTAAGTCCCATTTTCTTATGATGCGGCCAAAATATTTAAGCTTCAGCTTCAGTATTTGTCCTTCTGATGAATAGTCTGGATTAATGTCTTTATGTATGGATTGAATATCCTTGCTGTCCAAAAGACTCTCAAAAGTATGACAGTTTTAATTCTGTAACACTTAGATTTCCTTATAGTCCAACTCTCAGACACACACTGCTACTAGAAAATATATACACATATGTAAATAAATATATATAAACATATGTATATATATATATACATGTATATACATATATTTGAGAGTATGTGTGTATATATAAATATATGCAGCTGTGCATGTATTTATGTATACAAACACACAGGAGTGTATATGATGTGTGTGTGTGTGTGTGTGTGTTGTGTATCAGTGACAATGCAAAATTTTGTAATCAAAGATTAATTCTTCTCTCTAGCACATACGTGACATTGGGCAAATCACTCATTCTATTTAGCCCTTGATTTCCTCAGCTATAAAATGAAGGGGTTGAACTCGATGGTTTTTCTAAGATCCATTCTAGTTCTAAATCTATGGTCTTTCCTCCTAACATAATCATATATTTAGGGGAAAAAATATTTTCCCAGACTCTTCTCATCCTCACAGTGGAAAAATGAAGACGCCACATAAGAGAGATGGCAAGAACCCACTGGCACAGTGTCTCTACTCATTATTTCACACGCCACATGTCTCTCTCTTGTAGTTTTTCATGACAAAAAGGAATGCATGTTTCTTATCTTTTTTTTTCTTATGTGTGCAATGAAAATTCTACTTGTAATGAGGACTGCCATGGAGATGAGATGAAATGGCTTATTAACGCCACGTTTATCCCCTGAAGCAGGCCCTTAAAATTTCTCTGGATCTATGAGCAGACAATAGGTGAATTAGATTCAATGAAACCGAAAAAAAGAAAATAAATAAAGCCATGTTTACACTCAGAGATTCCTTCTCCACTTTGAATGGAACTGTAACTGACATCACCTTACAATTGTAGAATGAGTCATTGAGACAGATTGTGTTTTATGTCAGGTCACAAAGAAGGAGTCCATTGTAGAGAGAGGAAAGAAAATTAAGTTAGTCCTAAGGAAGTGTGCTTTCCTTGAGAATCAATGGAAAGAATACTGATTTTAGAATCAAGAAGACTTTGAGTTGGAATTAGAGATAGATAGGCGGCCCTATGGGTAGAACACAAGATTTGCAGTCAGGCTGATTTGAGTTCAAACTGCCTGAGAAATTTGCTAGCCATGGGACTTTGAATAATTCACTTAATCTCTGCCTCTGTTTCCTTATCTGTTAAATGGTGATAATTGTAGCACCTACTTTTTAGATTATAGTGAGGATCAAATGAATTAATATTTGTAAAATGCTTGGCACATAGTGGACAAACAGAAATGCTGAAGAATACTGCAGTTAAAGGGAATGATCTGGAAAAGGATCCACCAAAGGATACTGGGAAATATTCAGAGAGGTAGGAAGAGAACCCACAGAGAACGGTGTTAGAGAAGATGTAGGGAAGAGTGGGTGTCAAGGAGGAGAGAATGACTGACAGTTTCAAATGGTGCAGAGAAATCAAGGAGAATGAGGATTGAGAAAAGGCCATTGGATATGGCACCTGGAAATCATTAGTAACTTTGAAGGGCAAGGGGGCATTTTGGTGGAGTAATAAGATGTAAAATGTTAAGAAGATAGTGAAAGGAGAGAGAGTGGGTGCAGCTACTGTAAAGTGTAAATTATAAAAAAAGCTATTGTAAATGACCTTTTCAAGGAGTTTTGCTTCACAAGGACAGAGGAGATAGAGGACAATAGTGGAAATGGAAGGATCAAGTTAGGGTAGTGGGGGTTTGTTTTTCAGGTTGGGGAAGATATGAATATGTTTGTAGGCAGTAGGAAATGAGCCAGATACAAGGAGAAATCGAAAACAAGTGAAAGATTGGGGATATGAGAGGGGACAATCTGTTGGAGGAGATGAGATGGAACAGGGTCACTTGAACAAGTAGAGGGGTTAGTTGTGGCAAAGAGCAAGGCCATTTCATCATATGAGACTGGGATGTTAGAACAGAAAGTGGTAGAAGGCATCTAAACAATTGAAAATGAAAAAGAGGGGAAAAAAGAATTCACAGTGAATGGAATGATTTTTTTTTTCCTATAAAGAATAAGGCAAGATTCTCGGCTAAGAGAGTGTGGGAGGAGAATAAAGTCATGGGAAGTTTGAGAAGGTATGAGAAGGTTTGGAAGAGTCACTGTGGAGAGTGGGATGAGTTGAAAAGGGAGAAATGGTAAGATTTCTCAATATCAGTGAGCACCCAGTTGAGGTTATGCAACATAAATTTATAGTGAAAAGTCAGAATGGTCACATGATTTTCTTCACTTTAATTCAGCAGCACATGTGTAGGAGTGGAGGTGACAAATGGTGGGAGTGATTCAAGATTGAAGCTTGGCTGGGTATAATTGATGATATGATAAGAGGGCTAGGAATTTAACAGAGCAGGAGCATAGAATTAAATTGGCTTGCCAAGATTTTTAGAGACAAGGGTGGCTAGTTCCAGAGAGTTAGCCCGGGACAAAATTGAGGAGCCAAAGAACTGTAGGTCCTGGTGTTCAAAAAAAAAAAAAAAGGACCTTAGAAGACAGAAAGAGCAGTGAAAAGCCAATAAATTATGATAGAATAATTAGATGTCTGAATTTTCGAACATGAAAGTTGGTGATGGCTAAGTTAAGATTATGACCAACTTTATATGAGGTGAGCTTATTCAAGAAAAGAAGATTGAAAAAGTGAATGGTTAAGTTATTTTGAGGGAAAATCAATTGTAGGTTGAAGTCCCCTGATATGAAAGCAGATGTTGGGAAGGAGAGAAAAATTGTGAACCAGGTATTGAACTCATTGAGGAAGGAAGGAGATTTGTAGACAACAATTGGCTGGTAGATATAAATAGTATGAAGTGCAGAGAAAGAGAAGTTGCTGAATGATGGAGGAAGAGGGAGAACATGGAAGTGGAAATGGGGAGCAAGTTATATTCTAACTCCCCTGACTCAACCCATGAGCCAAGGAGAATACTAGCCAGGGAAGTTATGTTATCAGGAGGAAGTTAGGTTTCAGTAAGAGTTAATAGGTGGGAGGAATGGGAGAGGAAGAGATTTAAGACAAAGGGAAATCTGTTGTCTATGGAATAAGTATTCCAAAGGACACAAAGGAAGGGCTGGGTGGAGTCAGATTGAAACTTTGGAGTAGGAGAGTTGAGAGAGATAGGAATGAGGAATTGGGTGGAATGTGGTATGGATGATGATTTAGAGCAGAGTTCTCAAACTAAGGCCTGTGGGCCAGATGCGGCCCTCTGAGGACATTTATGCAGCCCGTCAGGTTATGGCAAATGGGCTGAGGAGGAGTGTGAGTTTTTGTTTTTACTATATTCCGGCCCTCCAACAGTGTGAGGTTCAGTGAACCTATTTAAAAAATTTGAGGACCACTGATCTAGAGGCATTCAGAGTCACTGACTGTGACCAGGTGTGAAAACAGCCTCCACCCTTGCCTTTTGCCAATTTAGAGTCTCAAATCAAGCCAAAGAAATAAGGACAAGGAGCTAAGATCCAGATAGGCTGGGCTAGTCAAACAAACAAAGAACTACCATCTCTTGAAAGAGGAAATGCCAAATAACATGGCAAAGACCATTCAACAGAATGCATATGTGTGTATACATTTATACGTCTATAGAGTATATGTATGTATGTATATATATAGAGAGAGATATATGTGAAATATTCCTATGCATGCATATATGTGGATGCTTATATGCATACATGTGGATGTTTATGTGTGTTTGTATATGCATATTGTATGCACATATATGTATGTGCATATACATATGAACACATAGACATATATATATATATATATGCACATACATGATATTTGATCCAAGAATTTTAGTACACTTTTAAACTATTAAAAGCTTTAGTAATTTAAAGTGCAGTCATTTAGTAATTAGTAAATTTAGTCATTTAAAAGTGCAGAAAAGCCTAAGACACATACTTATATACATGTGTGTGTGTGTGTGTATACAAATATATGTACGTATCTTTATTTCTTCTGGCTCCCTGAAAGAAAAAAATTACCAAATTGTTCATGGGAAAACATTCTGGGAAGTTGAGTGGATTGCAAGCTCAATATAATAAGTCACAAGCAGAGAAGGGCAGCTGACACAACTCATGCAAATTAAGGTTGTATTAAAACAGCATAGTCCCCAGGTCTAAGGAGGTGTTAGTCCTATTGTATTTTGCCCTGGACAGACTAAATCCAGAATGCTGGATTTGAATTTAAACCCCATATGTTAAGATGATGTTAATAAAGTGGAGACTTCCCAGAAGACAACAGCCAAAGGGAGGAAGGGCCTGAAGATTTTGGAATGTAAGAATCAGTGAAGAAACTGAGGATGTTCATCTGGAGGAGAAGTGAATTGGAGGAGCATGTTAGCTGCTGCCTCCAAGAATTTGGATCACTAACATGGAAGAGACCCTAGATTTGTTTTTCTTGACCTCCAAACAGAAGAACTGGGAATAGAATTCTACTTTTAATAATTAAGTTTAGGGTAACATATGGAAAGTCTTCCAGACTACAAAGGCTAACCAGTAATGGAATGGGCTGTCTCAAAATGGGGACCAGAGAAAGCTAAGATCCTTTCTCCATGGTCTAAAAGCAAAGACTGTATGACCACTTGTTGAGATAGTGGTAGACAAGATTGCAATACAGTTATCAGTTGCACGCTGAGATTAAGTGAATTGAGCTGATCAGCTGTTTCTTAGGTTCAATGATATATGCCTTTACTTATTAACTAGACCCAGAAAAATACTATACAAATAATAGGGTTTCTGAATTAATCATAAAACCTGTGACAATATCAGCCTTGCTCAGGTACATGGAAACATACATATCCTATACCTCATTGATAGCAGAGTAGTAATAGATTATCTCATGCAGAAAATTAATCTATTATGTCAAGCTGGTTGATTTAATGAGCTTCTATTTATAGCTTTAAAAGGCCACTCAATGAATCTTATTTGGGAGAATCTATTAGGATTAGGGGTATCTAAATGGGAAAGTGTTTTTGTCTATGGATAGCAGGTGGTCTATGCTTGCATAATAAGTGTTATGGAATCTCACAAGTACAATAATATTTTAATCTAAAACTTATTATCTCTGAAAAAATATATAAATATTTAAAGTCAATGGGTGTTTTTTAGTTGAAGTCAAACTATGAAAAATAGCTAACATATTGGATGATGATCAAGATCTTCACAGATCAGAAAACTCGCCTAAATCAAAAATATAAAATTTAATGAGGATAAATGTAACATCTTATACTGGGTTCAAAAAATTAACAAATACAAGATGAGATGGTACAATTAGACATCAAATTCGTCTGAAAAATATATGGGGGGAGGGTTTACCAGACAGAATAGAATTCTCACTATGAGTCAACAGTATAATATGGCAACCATAAAATTAATGCAGTTGTAGACTTAAGGAAAACAGAGTTATGGGTATTTTCCCATAACTGATTGTTATTTGAACTCATGTGGAATGTTGTAGTATATTCCAAAGTTTCTTATGATAGCTGGTATTTAAATACAACTTGGAGGTTTACAAAGTGTTTTATATCTATTCTCTCATTTGGTCCTAGCACCTATTTTGAGATAGGTGTGATTATTACCACCATTTTATAGAAAAAGAAACTCACAGTCTAGAGAAGTTAAATTACTTGCCCAGGGTGACAAAGTGTCTGAGATGAGATTGGAACTCAAATCTTTCTAACTCCAAATCCAACACTATACTTCCTAACTGCTCTTAAGTATTATATGATTATCATGTTTGAAATGCTAGCTGTAGTAATTATGACAAGAAAAAAATGAAGGAGTAAGCATAGATAAGATGGAAACAAAAGTATCATTTTCATGCAAATAATATGACAGCATATTTAGAGAGCCCTAACAAGTCAACAGAAATTAATTGAAAGTATTAATCATTTCAACAAAATTATAGGATATAAAATAAATCCACTGAAATAAGAATTTCTTTACATGTTATCAAGGCTAAAGTCACAGAAAAAATTCCATGTAAAACAATTACAGATCTATGAAAATACAGTAACGAGGTGGAGAGCTTCAAGAAGAAAAACTGTAATGCCAGAGAAACTGAGGGAAAATAGAGATTAAAGTTGTTAATATTTTATTTGAGAAAGAGAGATTGTCTGGAGCCAAAATAGGATCCATGTTAATCCCAGCAGACTGAATGGGACTCGAGTTTCAAAGCATTCAGCAATGAGTGAAGAATTCCAGGGATTCTTTATAGGGCTCCAGCAATCAGGACAGACAAAGGCAGAGGAGTGGGAGCGTATAAGCACTGGTGAGTGGACCATAAATTTGGTTCTGACAGGTTGTGGGTGAGGACCATAAATTCTTAATAACTTAGGAGGACCTAGGAGTCAGGATATCTGAAATAGAAGATCTTCCCCTTCTCTGAGATTGAACATTTACAGTTTATGACTCGAGAGTAGCCAGCCCTAAGTTATATCAGTCCTAATGGTCAGGAAAGGGGGGGGGGCTGCACTTAGGGGGACCGAGGCAGAACAATTCAGGGAAACTGAGGCAGAACAATCAGGGAAATTGAGGCAGAACAATTAGAGGAAGCTGTGGCATAACAAATTAACAGAATGGGATGAGAGCTGATGCAATGTTGGGATTGAGTGACTCTAATGACATGGACAAAAGAAAGCTGAAAGGGTGAAAGAAGAATAATGGTTTGCTCATTTTGAAAGTCCTTCATGAGGGAAAGAGAGTAGACTTCTATTTGGTTCCAAGAATGATGAATGAAATTGCAATGAAGTTTAGGGTTAACAGAAGGAAATCTTTTCAATGATAAAAACAAGCCAAAAGTTAAAGAAAATGCCCTCTGGAGACTCCCTCACATCTTCAGAGGAAGGGCCAATGCTCCCTTGTCTCCCATTTGAAATTCTCCCTCTAAACCTTGGCCAACCCTAAATCACCATTTTGAGCCCATATTACACTCCTCTCGAAAAACTCAATCATTTCTTCTTTTTCATTCTTTTCTGTGAAAATGAATTTTTTTCACTACTTAGTTACAACTTAGTAAACTTCCCCTAGGTGGTCTTTGTTTACTTCTCATCTGAATGATGGTCCTTATTCTGGGCCTTTCTCTAGAAAGAATCACCCTTATCTGCAAAGTATCTTTCCTTATCCTTCCTTAAAAAGGAGTACAAAGAGAAGTTGCCCAGAGGCATATTTAAGTTTGAAGTCTTGAAAGACTTCTCAACAATTAAAGCCATTTAAAGTTCAGAAGTACTGTCTGGGGAGGAAGTTAGTTCATTGAAGTCTTCAAGAAAAAACTGGATCACCTTTGGTCCATTATGTTGATCAGGGATCTTTTTTCTCACATCTAAATTGGACTAGATGATGACTGAGGTAGCTTTTCTCTCTAAAATCATGTGTTTCTGTGATATTTCTTTTAAGCCTTTTGAAAACCGAACACAGTATTTGCTTGTAATTTATCACGACAGTAAATGGACATGATTTTCCCAGAGTGGGTAACAACACATATGTACTTTCTTCCATATGTACTTCCATATAGTCCAGGAATTGTAGTTTGTATGTTATCATTTTACCTTCTCATCTCCAAATGGCCATAATCCATTTGCTACAATCATTTTCTTTGACTGAATGATTTAAAGACCCCAACAGTCCAGGAATGCAATAAACAACCCCTCACATAAAGAACTCTTCCCAGTGTACAGAAGCCATCCTGGGTTCCTGTCTGCCGCACAGATCTTCCGTAAGGGGAGATCATGGATCCTTTTCTGCATTTTCAGTGACCTATCTGGGCCAAACCTTGATTAGGCAAGTCCTGGAATCCATTATGTATTAGTGGGGTGATATTGAAACAGAGATTTCATGGTCTTAGAAAAATCTCAGATTTGAGTGTTTCATTTATGTTGGATTTAGATAGATTTTATGTCAGCCATGTTTACATTTCTTTGGAGGATGAGATAGAATTAGAAGGTAGTCATTAAAGAACATAGACATAAACATAAAACTTGGATAATAAACCATTTATTGATCCCACAGATTATGCACTATACTGGTAATATAAATATCAATTCAGATAATGTGGGTCTTCTGAATTTCACATTGAAGATACGACTCTTAATAGAGACAGAGGTAGAATAGATGATAATGTCCAATGATTGCTTGGGTACCAAGGCAGTATTAATGAAAAGGCCCAAAAGTCTTTAGTGTGTAGCAGCAAGGAAGGTGGTAAACCAAGATAATCATCTCTGTTAGAAGAATGGCTTTGTAATGCTGGAGAAACTGAGGCAAGATAGAGATTAGAGAGTATTTAATATTTATTTAAAAAGGAGAGATTTACTGGGACCAAATGGATTCATGGTTTGGTCCCAGGGCTAAATGAGACTATCATCTCCAGGAATCCAACAAACAATGTGAGTTCTCAATGACCTATATACATGTGGCTCACATACAGGGAGGTAGACCAAGGCAGGGACAGGGTCAAGGTGCTGAGAGTGGGAACAGGACTCTGACAGGATGGGGGGGGGGGAAGGCATCAGAGATGGGGGAGGCATCTTGATAAGACAGTTTCTGATATTTGGATAGCTTGGGATGGGGAGAGGCATTCTGATATTCTGAATATAAGATAATTTATCCTTATCAAATATTCTGATTAAGAGGGAGGGGTAGTTTTGCAGGATGGAGCAGAACAATTATAAACTGAGGCAGAATAATTAGAAAAACCAAGACAGGACAATTAGGGAAACTGAGTCAGGACACTAAAAGGGAACTGTGGCACAACAGTTTTATTTAGAAACTTCAGCTCTTCTAAGCAGTACCTGTGGCCATATATGCCCCTCAAAACTTTGGAAATTGAGGGGGTCTATCCATGATCATTCAGAAAGTGATGAGAGATGGCCCAGGAGTTGGAATAGATCAGAACTTCTGTGTTCCCTCCTATGAGGCTGAAGATGGAATAGAAAGGAAAGCGAAAGTAAAGGATACTGATAAAAAGCTTGGGAGGAAAGGCCTTGTGCAATTCTACTTCCTCTAAGCCTAGGATGACCAGATAGACAAAGAAGATCATTAGGATTGGAAAGAAGCTTAAGGAGGAGGGGGGAAAATTTAAGAGGAATCTGATAGATGACTAATATTCTTGCCAACAATAACAATAATTTACACTGTTAACAATTCATATAGTTGACATTACCCTAGGGCCACTGAACTAGGTAAGGCAATCATTCTTATCTTTATGACAGTGGAAACCAAAGCTCGGAACTCAACTCCATAAGGGCAAAAGCAATTCCATTTTGTCTTCAAATTCCTATTGACCGGTATTATACTTTGCATTTATTTACTTTGGTTATTTTTTCTTTTTGGTTCAGACGGAGTTCCTTCCTACTGTGGAAATTCCCTTTGCAGCTGTAGATCAGCCATTTATCTCAGAGTATGTCTAATGTAAAGTAAAAGAACTTGACCACAAACAGCTAGTAAGCATCAGAAACAAGATTTTTCCTTCTAACATATTATATCTCATCTTGAATATAAGATCACTTGATCACATCTTTAGAACTGGAAGGATGAAAAGGGAGGAAAAAAAGCATTTATTAAGTGCCTTCCCTGTGCCAGTCACTGAGCTAAGTACTTTTCCATTATTCTCTCATTTGATCCTTATAACAACCCTGGGAGGGAGGTGCTATTTTTATTCACATTTGACAGTTGAGGAAACCAAGGTAAATAGAGACTAGATACTTCGCCCAGGGTCACAGAACTAAAAGATATCTGGGGCCATATCTAAACTTAGATCTTCCTGCCTTTAGACCCAGGGCTTCCTCCACTCTCTGCCTCAAGGCAGGATGTCAGAAGTCATTGATCCAGCCCCCTCATTGGACAGATGAGGAAGTTGAGACCTAGAGAGTTTCAGTGGTATTCTTAAGATCCCATTAGTAAAATCATGGCATCACAGCACTACACATAAAAGAGACTTTGGAGACAAGCCAGACCAAACTTCTCCAAATGAGCCTCGAGAGATTAAGTGATTTGTCCAAGAACACACAGGTTAAGAAGAGCAGAAATGGGATTCAGCAGCTCCAGATCTATTCTACCACATTAAGTAAGCTTTTAATAAATGTTAGCTGAATTAAACATCCATCCAACCATCCATCAGACATTTTTAATACATCTCAGTAGAGAGAGGAATGAAACTAGCATCAGAACATTTCTTTCCAGAATAACTTTGGTATCCTGCTGACTGCATCTTCATATCAAAGCCTTTTGCCTTCTGCTTAGAGATCTGTCCTCCTGAGGGGTGTTTGTGTGAATGGGAGAGTGTGAGTGTGTGAGTGTGTGTGTGTGTGTGTGTGTGTGTGTGTGTGTGTGTGTGTGTGAGAGGGTGTGAGTGTGTGTGTCTGTGTGAGATCTGGCTAAAGAAGGCAACCTGCACATCCCATCCTGCTTGACTTCACATTTCCTTTTGCATTTGAAGTTATAACACAAAAATAGCCGTCCAGGATGGGAAAGGCGACTTGTCCATTCATACCTAATTTCCCAGATTGCTGTAGTTCTATCATAAAGACAGTGATGCATGAGATTAAATGGAGTTTAGGAAATAGTATGTCCACTTGTTTCATTTTCTTTAAGGGATTCACCTCTGGCGCATTTAACAACATCATTACAGTAAAACCAGGGTGACTGTTGGCCTTCTGGGTGTCCAGAAGCGTGGTTTCACCCTCTAGACACAAGGTCACCTTCTCTTGCCACTGTTCATCTCCAATCACTGGGCAATAAAAAGACACTGTCAAAAGCAGTGACTGGGCAGATTTATGGCATTTTATAAACTAGAAGTCTAATGAAATTAAATGGCTGGACCTCCTCAAATCCAAGCCAGACTTTGAAATGAGGCCATTGAAGCAAATAGGGTGAAGGTCTACAAAGGAGATTGATTTTGTATATGTATATGTGTGTGTGTGTGTGTGTGTGTGTTATAAATTCTGATTGAAGTAGACTTTAAGATAGTGTCATTTTTGCACCTTCTTTCTTTGCAGAGTTAAGGGGTTATGGGTATGAAATATTATCTATATCATCAGATTCAGTTCATATATGCTATAAGATATAAAAACATCCTTCTTATACATGTAAAAATAAATATTAATATATAGCATTCTTAGAGTTTGTAAAATACTTAATATTAAAAAAAGGAATATAAAAAGGTTCTCATATATATGGGAAAAAATAAATAGTAGAAGACATATATCATGTAGAGGAAACACTGTTGGTCTTGGACTCAGGAAAATCTGGGATGGAATCATGCCCCAGAATAAATCAGGGAATCATAGTCAAGTCTTGAAATTTCTGTGGACCTCAGTTTTTTGTTTTTTTTCCTCTGTAGGGGCAGTTAGTTGGTGTAGTGGATAGAGCACCAGCCTTGAAGTCAGGAGGACCAGAGTTCAAATATGTTCTCAGACACTTAATATTTCCTGGAGGTGTGACCCTGGGCAAGTCACTTAACCCCAATTGCCTCAGTAAGAAAAAAGGGGGGGGGGTTTGAAGAGATAACTTTTGACATTCCTATAATCTCTGAAGTTCCTTCCAGGTTTGGCATCCTCTGATCTCAGACTCCAGCCATCTCTAATATTCTATGATTCTGTGTCATCATAGCCCTAAGACATCGTGCTTAATTCCTGGTACTTGAGAGTCAGAATAATATAATAGAGAACATGTGTTAGAGTCAAAAAGAATCTGTTTAAAATCTGCCTCTGATACTCAGAAGCTATGGAACCATGGGCAATTAATTGAGCCACTCTGAACCTCAGATTCTATAGCTATAAAATAAGTATTTATTTTCTCACAGCATGGTTTTGAACCTCACACAAACTATGGCATATAAAGCTTCTGGCTGATTTTAAAGCATTTCATATGTAATATTACATATTATTAACCACATATCCAAAATTTCGAGAAGTGTGACTGCCTCCACAAGCCAGGATTTTTACTACCTGGCTCCAGTCTCATTGACAGATGAGCTACCCAACATCAAGCGGAGTTTGGTGAAGTTAAGGGAGTTAATTACCAGGTGGCCCTTCATAAAGAGAATTGCTAACTAAAGAGCTATAAATAAACTGTACAGGGGGGTTATTATTTCAGAGCAGAAGAAACAGGGGAAGGAGGCCCATTAACAAGAAAAATGGAAAAGAGATGGCAGGTTAGAGACTCTGCCTCAAAGAGATGTCAAGTGGAAGTTCCCATTCCATCTCAGTTTCAGTAGTAGAAAAAATTGCTTTTCCTCACCACCAGTCCTCTGAATAATACTTGAAATAATACTCCAGGGAAATAATGTATATTTTTCTTTCTTATTTCTCTTAAGTGACTAAATAAGTCTAGGGTTGGATACTTATATTGCCCATACCAATATTTTTCATTTATTTCAATAGGCAGATCCTTTGAATGGCCTAAGGAGCAGATCTTGGAAAAAAATGTTGATTTTGGCTTAGAACAGAAGAATTCAGAAATATGAAATTAATAACGTTCATTTTCTCTCTTCCTCCTCCCTGACTCCCCACCAACCCAAAGGCAGATGCCTCCCTCTAGGAGATGTAAGCAGCCACTATCAGGGAGTACACGGGGCTGTCAGAGAGAGGTTAGGGTCATTACTTCCACCCACCTGAGAGTAAAATGTCTAGAAATGGTACCAGAGTAAAAAGCCTAGAAATGGTCCCAACACACTGCAGTGGGTTCTTGGAAAACACTAGAAAAGTCATCTTGTTTTCTGCATTCCTAATTAACTGCCTGATCCTAAGACTCAAGAATTAAGACCTGGATTCAAATCTCTTTTATGAGAGTCAGCCTGTGCTCATCATGGTTTGGGGTAGTTTAAGTCATTAGGTTTTCCTTATACATTTTGTCAATTGGCTTTCCACACCTAGAACCACTGGATCAGATCTCCAGAGGCCATGCCCCACTTTCCCTGGGAGAATAAATCTTACTGTTTGTGCTACTGTTGTTCAGTCACGTCTGACTCTTGGGGTTTCCTTGGCAAAGAAACTGGCATGATTTGCCATTTTCTTCTCCGGCTTATTTTACACATGAGGAAACTGAGGCAAACAGGGATAAGTGACTTGTTCAGGGTCACACAACAAAGAAGTATCTGAGGCTGGATTTGAATTCAGGTCTTCTTGACTTTAGGCCCAGCATTCTATTTATTGAAAACACACTGACGTGGGTCTGGGCTAAGCTGTCCTTCTTGGTGAGTAAATGCAAATTTACTTAACACATTAAAATCTATTATATGGACATGATACATAATATGTGCTCTTCCACAGTCTTAAAATCCATCTTCTATCATTTTATCTGGATAGAATGTAGGGTTTGAAATAAAAAAACTCTGGATCCAAATTCTGTCTCAGATACTCCGCATAAGCCAATTACCTTCCCTCACCCTATTTCCTGACATATGAGAAAGTCCGATGACTTTGTGCAACTCTGCCTCATTTAAATCTAGTTCAGGCACAAATCAAAAGACGTCATCATCTAACATAGGGGTGTCATTTTGGTCCTCTTCAAGAACAAACTACAAAAATCCTGATTTATAAAATGGGGATAATGGAAAGCACTTTGCAAACCTTAAACTCGATATAAATGTTGTTATTAATAGGTAGCAATTAGGATAAGGATGATGAGGATAAGGATGATGGTGGTGATGATGATGATGATAAAATAACAACAATAATAAAGCAATACTATCAAAAGGTCTAACAATAGGCTGTCCTTTGGTTCCAAACCCCCTTCATTGCTCATGACTCTCCTAAACCTGATGCCTCCGCCATCAGAAAGTAAACTCCCTAAGGACATACCAACTGAGCTTTTCATTTGTACCCACTGTGGCTGGAAAATAGGGGAAGCTGCTAAAAATGATTTTTCATTCAATTATCTGTTCTCTATATTGATCCTATTTCTAGCCTCTGGGACTTAGCAGAATAATTTGAATACATCTTCCAGAAGATATTCCTTTATACTTCAAAAAAATATATTGCATATTTCTTTGCTTTGAAGTTTTGATTTCCCTTTAAAGAGATTTTCTTTTCTAGAATTATCCCCTGTAGATCGTGCTTAAGAAACCTTTATAAGAAAACATGTTAGATTGATTTGGGTTGTGTTCTAGAATCAAGAGAATTGGGTTTAGTTTCTCTGATGCTAGGTTCCAATCTTAGCTTTGTGAGCCTGGGCAGGTCATTTCACCATGAGGTTATAGTTACTTTATTTGAGAAGTAAGAAGACTGGAGTAAATAATCTCTAGGGCTCTGTCAACTTCAAAAAACTTAGGATCCTTTCTTTCATTGGCTTTCTATCCATTTTCCTATTTTCAGTGGATTTTTTTTCCTCCTTGGATTTCTTTTCTTTATATTTTAGAATTGGGGGACTTTACTCAGGGCCTTATAACAACTGGCAATCTCGATGATTTGCTGGCAGAGATGATAGTATTCAACTCAAAAGATATGGGATAAGTACCGTTTACAGCTGTCACTTCCAGTCAGGGCTTAATACTTTTCCACCCCTTCTAAAAACTAGAAGTTCTGGGAAAACCAATCAAGTGCTAGTGAACTTGGGATAATATGATAGAATATTCCTTTGATATCCCTTTCCAGGCTTAATGCTGTGAGCAATTAGATTCCAAGGCCTGGGGAAGCCTGTGGGTGAGCTATCAGCAATTTATAGATTAAAAATATCAAACTTAATGAGGACATTTAACATTGGGTTGTGAAAGACAGACAAATTCAACTTTCTTCTCCATCAAATATACCAAAAAATTAGGCAGAACTTCCCATGCAAAGGAGTAACCATTCTCCATTCAAGTTTATCCACAGCATCTTACTCTCTCAGTCCTTTTAAAACATCTTAGGCAAGTCCAGGTATTGCAAACTTCCTTCTCTTCCTTCCTTCCTCTTCCTTCCTTCCTTCCTTCTTCCTTCCTTCCTTCCTTCCTTCCTTCCTTCCTTCCTTCCTTCCTTCCTTCCTTCCTTCCTTCCTTCCTTCCTTCCTCCTTCCTTCCTTCCTTCCTTCCTTCCTTCCTTCCTTCCTTCCTTCCTTCCTTCCTTCCTTCCTTCCTTCCTTCTTCCTTCCTTCCTTCCTTCCTTCCTTCCTTCCTTCCTTCCTTCCTTCCTTCCTCTTCCTTCCTTCCTTCCTTCCTTCCTTCCTTCCTTCCTTCCTTCCTTTTCTCTCTCTCTCTCTCCTCTCTCTCTCTCTCTCTCTCTCTCTCTCTCTCTCTCTCTCTCTCTCTCTCTCTCTCTCTCTCTCTCTCTCTCTCTCTCTCTCTCTCTCTCTCTCTCTTTCTCTCTCTCTCTCTCTCTCTTTCTCTTTCTCTCTCTCTCTCTCTCTCTCTCTCTCTCTCTCTCTCTCTCTCTCTCTCTCTCTGATCACTGACATGAATTCACATCACACTATTGTTAAGCTTAATTGATTTTGTTACTAGAATGGAACATGGAGCCAAGGTATTACTTCATCAGCTAAATTGTTGGCAGCCAATAGAAAGAGTTCACATGCCATAGTTCAGTATTAGAGGAAATGCTAATATCTAGTTGAAATAGCAACCAGCCTGACAAATTTCTTTGGAAGTTGTTACTTTTACTGCTAAATAGGGTCATAGTGATTTTAGAGCCACCTCAGGAGAGAATTACTAATGGCCTGGAGAGCCCCATAGCCGAAAGTTAAAGCATTTGGGATGATTGCCCTTGGTTGAGAGCCAGTTTAAAAACTGTACTTTGCAAAGGATGGTGACCATTATTCTCCATCTTCATTCTTCCTGAAAATGGAAATAGGATTAAGCAGCATCGTATTTTAAATTGTTGTATGGTAATGAAACAGGGAATGAAATAGCTTCTGAAGAAATAAAGATGAATATCACATAAAGGACAATGGAGAGGCCCATGATGACTGTGAGTTGGCTGCAACATATAATGATTGAGGAACTTTAAAGAAGAGCAGGAGTCAAAAAAGTCAATGGGGAAATGTTAGATGGAAGGAGAAGTTAGGTTGATCATGTAGTAATGGTCAGGGATGGTGAGTGAATGGTTCTCACAATGTCATAAGAAAGGGCAGTGGATCTTCAAAACTCTCTGTGATGAACTTAAGGGAAGACGTGGCCAAAACTCACATGTAATGGGCATGTATCCATGGGTGATGTTATGTATCACAAGGTCAGAGAGGAGATTCCAAGTTAATGAAATCAGATATATTGATATATGCTTCAGATTCAAAAAGAGGAAGAAGGGTTTCTTGGGAGTAAGCGATATTGAGCACCTTACTAAGGCCCCAGAAAGGGACAAGCGTTTTTCCCTCTCAACATTAAAAAAAAAAGTTATATATGGTAATATGGTCTTATTGTTAGGAATAATGATCCAGGTGACCACTCAACTTGATTTCTAATCCAATGATTCAATGGATCAACTACTCATGTTCACAATAAAATATTCTAGAATTTTGTATCTCTTCTATTCACCCCATGAAAGTTTTTGTTGTACATCCTTCCATATCTCTGATAAGCAAAGTGAAAAAGGAACATGGTCGAGTCAAAAATATAACAGTAATAGTAGTAGTAGTAGTAGTATAAATAAATCACTTTAGGATTTGCAAAGTCTTTTATATATTAACTAAATTAATCCTCACAATAACCTTGTGAAGTAGGTGATATTAATATCCCCATTTTCCAGATGAGGAAATTGAGGATGAGAGGAAAGCTTGCCAGATTTGGAATCAGAAGAATTGAAGCGGTATCCTGGCCCTCTCCAATTAACTCTATAACCTTGACCAAACTAATTATTAGGAAGTGGCATTCTAATTTAGTAAAACCTCTGATAAGCTGGAGAGTGTCCAGAGGAAAGAGATCACATGAAGGAACTTGAGATTATTTTTTATGATAATTATTTTAAGAAACGGAAGCAGAGAATCCAAGGAGCCTTACTATCAATGATATTCCTACAAGCTACAAAGTCAAAATATTGTCTACCATGGATTTCACAGATAGATGGACATTCCTAAAAGTTCTAGACCTGGAATTAGGAAGATCTGAGTTCAAATTCAGTCCCAAACACTTTCAAGTCATGGGACTATCGACAAAATCACTTCCCCTCTGTATATTTCCATTTCTTCACATATGAAATAAGAATAATAATAACATTTACCTTGAGTTGTTGTGAGAATCAAATGAAATAATGTTTGCAAAGCACTTATTGCAGGACCTGGCACATGGTAGGTGTTTAATAAATGCTTGTTCTTTTCTCTTCCCCATTACTGAACGTTGTTGAATAGAAAAGAGAGTGGAAGAGAGAGAAGATACTAGTTCTTGGCTCCAGAGAATCAAACTAAAAATCTATAAGAGGCACAAGTTGTAGAGAATCATATTTGAATTCCATGTAAGAAAATCTTTCAAACATCTTAAAATTTTCCAAAATATAAAGGACTACTTTCAGAGGCAAAGTAAAATCAAAGGTGGACAAAAGTTTGTCGTAGTTATTATGGAAGGATTCTTGTTCTGATGCAGATTTAGTAGCTTTAATCTCTATGACTTATGCTCCTCATCTCTAAAATGGGTGGAATGGAAGGACTAAAGTACCTTTAAAGTCCCTTCTAGTACAAAAACTAAGCCTGCAAGTGCAAGATAGAGTGGAAAAGCAACCAAATTAGTGTCATGACTTCTTCTATTATCACAAGAATCTGCTTTAAATGCTGAGTTAATTTAATAGCAATAAAAACAATCTGTTCTTGAAATAAAAGGTTTTGTGGATTATAGAAAGTAGAAATCTATGCTGCAGGTTTTTTTTGTTCCAAGTTTGTCATTTGACTCTCCTTTTAAAGCAATTTCATTTTTACGGCATTATCCTCTATAGAGCACTGTAGAGGTTAAGCAACATTGAAGGTGGCAACTTTAAAGTAATGGCATGTAAAACATAATTGTAATTTATAAACTTTTGAAGCATTTTAAAATTGACTTTCAATTACAAACTATATGAAATTTCCTAAATTGCCCAAAGGATAAAATCAGAGTAGTTTAGCACATCAAGGAATTAGTTATGGAATAGACACCATTTACAATAAAACCCAGAATGGCACAGATAAAAGTGAATAACATTGAGTTGCTTTATGGAACTTTTTTTTTCTTGCTAAGGAGTTTAATGCATCTAATAGATAATATTCAATTCATTAATTTATCCTTGCCAGTAAATTGTGTCTATATCCAGATGAGGAAATGAAGACACACAAAAAAAGAAATTTAGCTAAACTTATGACTCAGGGACTTTACAATGGGGAAAAGTAGGTAAGAGCTCAACTCTCATAGACCCTAAAAGTTCATTCATTCAACAAGTATTTATTAAGCACCTACTATGTGCTGGATACTATACTGGCTTATGGGGATACAGAGTCAAAAAGAAAATAATCTTTGCCTTCAAAAATCTTACATTCTAGTGGTGGGAAGCAACACACACACACACATACACACACACACAAGTATTACAGAATATATACCAAATTAATACATAGTAAGTTCTAAAGGGTTTTCATAACTAGAGATTGGTAGAATGGGACAGGTACATCAAGAAAGGTCCCATGTGGAAGGTAGTACTGGAGCTAAACTATTGAGGGAGCTAAAATTTCCAAGCATTGGTTGCAAATAGAATGGGGATAGAGAATCTTCCAAGCATTGGTACCTGGCTCTGCAAAGGCACAGAGGTGACAAATGGAGAGCAGAGCCTGGGCAAAGCAAGCAGACAGATTGAAGTACATTGTACATGAAGGTAAAATAATGTGTGATCAGTCTAGAAAGATAGGGTGGAGTCAAAATCTTGACTAAATAGATGAGTGAACACATACATGACTTAAAATCAACATATTGGATCAGAATGCTTAGCTTTTTTTTTGTTAGCATTTCTTTTAAAAATCCTGGTTCAAATGTCTTCTCCTAGGAGACTTTTCTTCATCCTTCATATTCATACAGTTCTTTCCCTCTCAAAATCACTTTAACTCAATATTATTCTTTTTCTTTGCTCATTTGAATGCTTGACATATCTCCTAGTAGAACGTCAGTCAGCCAATCAATTAGCATTGTTTTAAATACTTACTATGTGCCTAATATTATGCCCCATGATGGAATATAAATACTACAGGGACAAGAATTATTGTCTTTTAGCCCTTTCACCTGTATATCCATAGCATTTTATCCATAGTGGGCTCTTAAGCGAATATCAATTTAATTGTTCAACAGATAGCCAAGGAAGCAAAAATTTTGGTGCAATTCCAAATAAAAGTAATTATCTATTAAATACTTCACTCCTATTATCCATTGCCATACTTACTTTTCCCCTAATCTATAACTTGCTCTTCCCACACAAAAGTAGCAACTTTCCCACACTATGTACAAACACAGTTCTCCTCATTTATAAAACAAGAAAGTTAGGTAGTCATGTCTGAGGTGATTTCCAGCTACAAAACTGGATATGTTGATAATTCAGTCACACACCTACCTCTCTCTCTCTCTCTCTCTCTCTCTCTCTCTCTCTCTCTCTCTCTCTCTCTCTCTCTCTCTCACACACACACACACACACACACACACACACACACACATACACACCCCTTCCTCCTCTGAAAGAAGCTCTGTTATTGTATTATTGGAAAGTCATTGTTAATCCCACCTGGTCAATCTGTTATGTCAGGAATCTGTACAAGGCTTATCAGGGATAAAACTGCTGAAAAACATACCCTTGAATTTTAATCCAAGGCCCCTATCCAAGGTATGACTTTTCAGTGACCGGAATTAAATTGATTTGGCAGTCATTTTGAAAATCCGTAGAATGGTAAAATGCTCCTAAGGCCATCTAAAATACCATGCCCCATAATCCTCTATTTTATCTATAATGGTTTCTTTTATTGAGTAACTCTAAGCACTTTCCTCATCTATCAGCACCACATCCCAGGGAGATAGGCAGGGAGAAGCTGCCTTTTGCTTTCCCTTTCACAAAAGAAGGGAAAAGGTCTGGAGAATCTGGGTGGCTTGGACAGTAAGAGGGCTGAATCGATGGCAAAATCCCACAGAGAAGATTCTAATCTGGTCCATTTCTCTGTCCAATTTACTAACATTAGTTTCTTCCATCAGTGATTTCTGTCATGAGTTGTCTGCAGCTAACTGCCCTAAGGCAGCTTAGTAGGAAGTTATAAAAATACATTGGTTGTCTTATTGATAATTTCATAAGAAAAGTAGAAATTTTTTATTTATTAGAATTTGCCTAAGACTAATTTGGACATTTTGAGAAAAGAAAGGCAGAAATCACATCACTTCAAGATAGGTTAGATTAGAAAGCATCGATTGTGTATAGACTATGACAGAAGTCGATCAACTTTATCTGAAACCAAACATTTAAACCTTCCCTTTAAGGAACTCAATGAAACAGCTCCTGAACATCAGTTATATCCAAGGTATTGGGAACAGAATAATAAAAATGAAACAAGTTTTTGTCTGAAAAAAAAAAAGTATGTCCCCACTGAATATAGTTTCTATTAGAAACAAATGCAAGATGGAGTCAGTGATCTTTGCAATAGGTACAGGGAAGACCACCATAACATACTGTCAATGGACCAGAAAATCATGGGGTTTGGAGGAATGACCAGAAGCCACTTTGATTATCCCTCTGTCTGGTTTTGTTCTTAGTAGGCGGTCAACATTTCTTTCACTTAATAATGATGCTTTATATGTCAAGTGCTTTTTCTTCTATGAATAGTCATATAACCATACGATTGAAATGGAAGCTCAGAGATAATTTAATACAAACACCTCATTTTATACACAGAGAAATGGCATGGTAATTTGGGAATAAGATGGATTCAAATCCAGGTCTTCTCAGCCCAAATACAATGCTCTCTGTATGACGCAGCTCCATCCCTGGCAAAAGTCAAGAAGCTATCTCATCTGAGAATGAACATAGTCTTCTCTTTGAGAAAATTCCATGAAATATTCCCAGTAATTCATTCTAATTTCTTATCCATCTATTCAGGTGTAAATTTCTGAAGGTAAGAATGGCTTACCATCTTCTCTTGGTATCCCTAGCACCTAACCCATGGTAGATGCTTAAGTAATCTCAGAATTAATCAATTTACTTACTTATGTGGTGTTTATAAAACTTATTAAATTCATGGAACAAAAAAGGCTATTGCCATCACTATATGAAATTTATCTATATTGAATTTTTTAATTGAATCATGGAAATTATGGTGGTATTAGTGTTGTACCATGGGATCTACTCTTAGAGTCATTAATATTAAATGAAAGATTACCAAAAAAGGGAAAGAGCATTGATAGAGAATTAATTTTGGTATAGCATCTAGCACCAAAAAATACACAGTAAAGTGTTTAATAAATGCCACTGACTGAAAAACACCGAGTCAGAATCTTTGAGCCTTTCAAAGACAATTAATGAAAATATAATATAATATAATAATGAAAGTATAAGACAACTAAATGAGTTTCTACCATTTTGCAATGCTAATTTTTATTATATTTCCAGATATGGAGCAGAAGACCTATAGAACCAGATTCCTTTGCCATTTAAAATTTCCCATCATGTTTCATTCCATTTTCCATCTTCCCATGCCTTTCCAGTTCAATTAGCATCCCTATTAGTATACACTGGACCCCGAGTATCCATTTAGAAACACATAAAATAAATGGCACTTTTTTTCTCACTTTCCAGTAGAGTAGTCAAGCCCATGATGCTCTGGTCTGACATTTTCTCTTCAAATATCTGCACACTGCAGAATTGTAAATGATAAACCCCTGGCTGCTGGAATCCCTTTGCACTAAAGCATCATCATTTTTTACCTATGCCGTTTAAATCCTTCCTATTTTGTGCACAGAAGAAATAAGACAATGGCTAGTGTGCCCAGAAGGCTTCCAGATAACTACCCTGCTCCAAGGAGAATGCCAACTGAAATAAACAGAGGGAGAACTGAGATTAATTTTCATTTCAGAGATAATTTCCATCAGACACATTTTTCCATGAGTTCTCTTAGTTCTGATGTTAGTGAACTATGTTCTACCTTGACAAGGCTCTCCCTCAGAGGAGTTCAAAGTAGCTTGTTGGGCAATTTAGTTTTCTCAAGTGATTAGAAACATTTCACTGCAGGTCTTTTTTAGTAGGTTTGTTACTACTGCATATCTCCTCTCCCTGGGAATTCAGCTAGACAGCCCAAATCTTCCTGATTTCTATTCCTTCAAAGGAACCCCTTTGAGAGAGTCCCAATTGAAAAGAAAAAAAGTACCAGTTCCTTGGTATCTGAAAAGAAAATTGGATGAGAAAAAAATCTGGAGAATGTATTAGTATGTGTGATGAAGAAAAATCCTATGGCTGCACTCGATGATTTCGGCCCTATGCTGATGCTAGGAATTGCTTTGCTTAGCCATGTGCCTACTACACAAATATTTGTGACTTTCTGGCTAAGATAAGTGGTTTCCCTTACCAGGAAAATGAATTATTGAGGCTTCCGAAGAGTAATGTATTGGCCAACTTTAGAAGGATTTCATTCACCTCTGATGAGCAGAGAGATTGTAGTCTTTGCATTTTAGAAATTTCTACTTTATCAAAAGGGGGCTTTCTCCTTTTATCCTTCTTACAATTCCTGGCAATTCAGCCCCATTGTGTCTGCTCCATCCAATCCCTATGTTCAATGGGGCTTGGCTTCATTATTAGTAACACTGCCTTTCTACTATTACTGATATTACTGGATATCAGGCCTTTTTTTTTTTTTTTTAGCTCAACTCCTGTTTGACAGTGATTTTTTGTTCATTTATTGAGGCTAGTCTCTTTCCCCTATGATCCATCTTAAAGTATCATCTTCCAAAAGTACCAGGGATAATTATCCCTCTTTTTTATTGTCCAGGTCAAACCAGACCTAGAAGATTGTCATACTGTTCTTGGACAGTCAGGTAGGATACTGATAGCCTAAAGAGAACTAATGATAGGGGAACTGGGATAATCCACAGCCTCAAATTTTGGAATCAAATTTGCCATATGGGAATCAACTGGAAAAATAATCATGTTTAATATTGCCACCATTACTTGTCATCTAAGGGAAGCAGTGGGAGGAAGATAGGGGGAATTGGAACACAAGATTTTGCAAGGATGAATAGTAAAAAATTATCTTTGCCTATGTTTTGAAATTTAAAAGCTTCAATTAAAAATAACAACCATGTTTACCCAGAAATAGAGTAGATAGACATAGAAAGGTGAGAGATCTCATACAAAAAAAAAATTGGTTTTCATATGAAAGATCAATTTGACTTTATTCTCTTTGAACTAGAGAGCAAAACTAGGGGTTATGGGTCTAAGTTCCACAGAAGTAAATATGAACTTGATTTTAGGATAAAATTCCTAACAATTAGAATTATTAAAGATAGAAATCTTCCTTGGAAAGTAGTGGTTTCTCCTCTTACTGAAAATCTGTATTTCCTGCTATCACATTTTATTTATATACATGTTGTATCCCTACCATTTAGGTAAGATCCTTGATGGCAGACATGGTTTGACTTGGGTCTTTTGTAAGTAGGGTATTTAACCCAGAGCTTTGCTCACCAGTTCCCTAATGAACTTTTGTTGTTGAACTATGTTCCTGTATCCAACCTGTCCATTTTACCTACAAAAAATAGGACCCATTCTTCAAAGCTCAGCTCAATTATTTCCTTCCTTCCTCACTTGATGCTCTAGCCAGAATCCTCTCTACATCTCCTGAAGCCCAAGAGACCTTTATTCCTCCACTTATACCTCATCTTTCCTTCTACTTATTTGAGCACTTATCATGTTTACTAAGCTCTAAACACAGGAGCATGGTTCATGTATATAGGTTGACAGGTGTAACAGAAATTCTCAGTTAAGACTTGTTGAATGAGTGAATAATATCCTTGACATGTTCTTTAAGCTGTATTCCTCTACAAGCTTCAAAAGCAGGTTGATCAGATGCTCAATTTGGCTGGTGCTGGTTTGACATCTAAACAATTTTTAAAGATCATTTTCCTCAGAAGAGCTTTAAAAATAAGAAACATGAATGGGATTTACCAGAGGGGCATTAAACTTTTTCTCCAGAATGAGTAATCAATTTAAAGACAACTAATATTTTCTAGTTATTAACTATATATGAACTTTGTGATTACCTGAGGGAGGAAAATTCCAAAGTTTTGGAAAGAGAAAGGGTTACTGTCAGAATAAAAAAAAAAAAAAAACAAACAAACTCCGAGAAGTAATTTGCAAAATTGTATTTAAAGATCTATTTTTTCCAGTTTATCTCTACAGTATGTAGATTCAAAATGATAGATTCTACTAACTTTTAGCTCATTCTCACTGCTCCAAAGTACATGCTCTTTACAACAATTTCTTTTTCAATGCAAATAAAATTACTAAGAATAGAGCAAAGATAATAAAAGTAGACATTCTAAAGCATTGGACAAAAGGACTTCATTTAAAGAATAAACCACTTTGGGGAACTCTGGGTAATGTCAACATTTGTTAGCTAATGGCATACAGTATTTACTTAATTTGTTATCTGCAGAATAAACTGAAAGAGCTTGCTCATTAACTAGGCTTAGAGAGTTGTTAACCATATACTCAACATGCTTATAATTACTTATACTTAATGATAATGGATGCCTGTTTGTCTTTCCAAGACTTAACAACAATCATAACAAATATCCAATGTTTATATAGCACTTCCAGGTGGGTCAAGTGATTTAATCTTTTATTTCATTTAATTCACCCAAAAATGTTGTGAGGTATATGCTAGTATTATTTTCATTTTGTAGATGAAGAAACTGACTTGTTCAGGGTGACAGAACTGGCAAGTTTCTGAGAGAGGATTTGAACTCAGATCTTCTTGACCCCCAACCTCAACCCCTTTATATACTGTACCACTGAGCTGCAATACCAGACTTCCCTAGTAATATCAACTTTAGCAAGATATCAAGTCTTTCTTTAATGTGTATTTTAGGTTTATTTACCGAATCTCATCTATGTTGTGAAATACATGTTTTCAATTTCATTTGATCTTTTAAACATTGTATTTCTTATATAAAATGGACATGCATCTAGGACTAAGTGACCATTAAATTATTTTTATTACCTTCTTTGGGGGAATTTTCCTCTTAATTTAAAAAAAAATTAATTTATGAAATAAATAAAGCATTTCCATATTAACACAGTATAAAAAAAAGATTACTGCACATAAAACTGCAAACCTATTTTGTGGAACTTACTATTTCTTTTAAACATATAATAAAGTTATGTCGGTTTCTTTTTTCTTCCCTTCCTCCATTCTAGAAATGTCTACCTTTAGACACAAATAGAAACATAGATTATATACACATATGTATACACACATAGATATGTAAAATTATTCCATATATACTTCTATTATTAGTTCTTTCTCTGGATGCAGATAGTATCTTTTTTTTTTATCTCCTTTATAGTTTATTTGGAAATTTATTATAGGTACCTTTCGACTATCGACTTTAGTTTTGTTGTCGTTTTCTTCCCTTTTTTTGTTTTTTTTCTTTTTCTTCTATAGGTCTAGTCATCTCCACAAGCTTTATAGTATTTGATTTTCTAAAAATCAAAGGTTGCTCAATGGTGCCAGGTTAATAAATATTCATTCCCAAAGAAGGAAGTAGTGGTGCCATTCAGACCCATAACTAAAAGAGCAAGAATTGAAATCCACCCAGATTAAATTTAACTCAGCTCTCAGATACTCTTTGTCAAATCACTGAAATCATATCTATGGAAATAGACAAATTGTCCATTGATATTTCACAAGGATTTTGGATGAATTTTAGAAATAACAAACAAAAATTAGAAAACTTTTAGGAATAACAAAGACCCTTCCCATTAGAGAATCTATAGAATTCTACAAATACTCACATTTACATTATCTTTTATCTCTTACTGGCACTTTCATCCAAAGAATTTTTCAATCCTGAAGTCATGCTCATCAAATCCCTGAATAAGTCCTTCTGGTGAGGAATACATTGGAAGGTGAGGAACACAATGTCAGAGTTACTCTTTCCTCTCTGATCACTGATCCGCACTGCTTTTTTGAAGTATGAGTTCAAAGTGACTCTAGGAATGAAATTTTGACTTTTACAATACTCAGGATAGCATATAGCATCATCCTCTTTGGTAGCAAAGCTTTTTTTTAAATAAAAGAAAAGAAGTATATGGGAATTTTAAGCCTGAAATATTAAATTGGAGGAGAATAATCAAGACATGAACTCTACAGAATATTTCAGAATCTTCCCCCAAGAAGACACTAGGAATTCTAGTACTTGGGAGACATTTGGTGAAGTTGTGTGGGTGAGTGTAAGGTTAAAAAGGGGAGAAGACAAAGATCTTTGAGCCCTATTTAGAGTTTTCTTGGCAAAAATACTGGAGGGGCTTCCCATTTCTTTCTCCAACTCAATTTACAGGAAACTGAGGCAAACAGGGTGAAGCGACTTGTCCTACAACAATTAAGTTTTTGAGGTTGGATTTGAACTTATGAAGATGAATTTTCCTGATTCTAAGATCAATGCTCTCTGCACTCTGGTATCACCTGGCTATTCTTATGCCATCTCATCTAACCTCAAACTTCCAGTGTGATGCAAGTCTGAAGACCAGATGGCAAAAGCCCAGTCTGCCATCTTGGTGATACGGAAGAAAGTCATAGAGGGGGTTTTAATGGCATCATGATTCCCAGGGAGTAAGGTCTGTGTCTGGCTGTGCTGTGTACTTTCTCTACAGCAGTACTCAGAACCTTCTGACCTTCACCTAGAATCAGCCTCCCCATGGAAAGTCAATATCCTGAAATCCATGCAACTTCTGGCTTTGATCACCTTCAGAATTTTAATACCTAAAGGAAAAGATGGCACGAGCAAATGTTCTCCCTCATATTTATTTAAAATGGTGTTCTTGGCTCTCCCTTGCCTTGGAATAAGTTATTAACAAATGCTTCTTAGTGAGGTCATTATGAAACTGTAAACTACACCATTAGCGAATTGAGCATTATAACCAAAATGGCATCTTTGCAAAATGGAACTAGTAGAAAATCACAGGTTATATTGGGAAGAACAGATGTATCAAAGAGCACAGCAGCTGCTGGGAAGCAGACTAGTATAAATTCTGAACATTATACCTTTTGAAATTATATTTTCAGATATCATAAAGCCTAAAGTGTGTTGTTCAGAATATGAAAATTCTTGTGGAGGCCAGCAGCTCGCCATGATGCATGCACAGAATAAGATTTTGAGGAAGGAGTGGGAGCTCTCACAAGGACATTTGAATTATAAGATGCTCAGCACTTCAGATGGAGTGTACAGTACCACTTGGCTGATCTAAGTTTATAATAACAGAATAATTAAGCTGCTGTTCACCTGAAGGTTGATGCATAATACTGGACTCATTAGCAGACTTCTTGATCCATAATATTTGCAATGTTTAAACAATTCATATTAGAAAACAGCTTAGTCTCATGAAATAAATAACACTAGAAATGAGGAACGGCCTGAAAGGTGAGATGGAAGAAGGGAGACAAGGCTAGTTTGGGGAGTCAGTGAAGCCTGGTTTTAGGTCTTAGTTCTCATACCTGTCAACTCTGTGCCCCAAAGCGAGTCCTTCACTCTCTCAGGGCATGAGGCAGCTCAATGAGATTGCCAATTACACATCCATCATTGGGATGGTTTTCAGTATTAGAAATTCCCTACATGGATAAATTAAATTAAATTAAAAGGGTCAAAGAAAAATATAAGGAGAGAATATTGAATTTTTGGCTATCTGAGTGGTCTAGCTCATTAGATTAAGGTATTCCTCTTGAAATCGATATTTAGGATTTCTAAATAAAATGTAATAATAAAAGATGTTCTCCAGACACCTTCAAGACATGCTCCTGGGCAAATATGTGTCCTATATGCTACCTTACCCCTCCCCCAAAACACATATTACATGCATACCCTACATACACACATGCACACATATACACATGCACCCAAATGTACACTCACTCTACCTTTCCTAGAAAGGGCATGTTAATTGTACTCTAACTCTCATCATCCCCATTAGTTCCCAAACAAATATCCCCATTTTAGGCAGCCACCATTGCCCTGGATATATCACCTTCTCCATTAGAGTATAAGTTCCCTGAAAAGAAGAGATTATTCCATTTTTGTTTTTTTGTGTTAGAACAAGATTTGAACCTGGGTCTTGCCTGTGAACCATTCTGGACTGTTGAAGTGGCTCTGCTGTTACAGTCAAGTCTGACTGGTTCTATTTCATCCCTTATCCCACTCTACTGAAACCATACAAACAACTGAAACCTTGATCACCAACAAAAAGCACCTTGTTTTCCCATATGACATTGCTCTCTCTCCCTCCTTTCCCTTCCCTCTTTTGGCATATGTTCCTTGCCAGATTCAATGAGGGATCAGTGAATTTATCACTGACAGATGCCTTACACTGATGAATATTATTGTGGAGCTAAAAGTAACTGATGCTAGCAATTGCTACCTATTGCAGTGGACAAAGCACCAGGCACATGGTAAGGAAGACCTGAGTTCAAATCCAGCCTCAAACACATTAACTGTGTGACCCTGGACAGGTCACTTAACCCTTTTGCCTCAGTTTTCTCATCCATAACAGGAGCTAGAAAAGGAAATGGCTAACCACTCCTATAACTTTGCCAAGAAAACCCTCCAAAATAGGTCATGAAGAGTGAGACAACTGAAAAATGACTAAACGATAGTTCATGGTATGACCCACCAATTATCAATAGTGGCCTTTGCTGATCTTATAGTGACAAGCCTGCCATGGCCACAACATCCAGTTATAATCCATCTTCCTGAAAGCAGCTCATATGGCATTCCTGGCACACAGCTCTGCCCAGAGCACTCTTCACCTCTAGAAATTCCTATTTCTCTGTCTCTGTCACTGTCTCTCTTTTGATTGATATATACATATATATGTATATGTGTATGTGTGTATATATATGTATATATATACACACATATATATGTATATATATGTGTGTGTGTGTGTGTGTGTGTGTGTGTGTGTGTGTATAATATCAAGCCTTCATCTACAACTTAAATGTGTTCCTTTAGGCAACTAGCTGATACAGTAAACAGAGATAGGAACTTTCACTTAAGACTAAAGAACAAATCTACCTTAGCACCTTACTAGCTGTGGTATTCTAGGCAAGTCATTTAACTTTCTCTTAGACTCAGTTCTTCATCTTTAAAATGGGAAGAATAACCAGCAACTACCTGACAGCATTGTTGTAAGAGTAAATTGAGTTAATATATGTAAAGGTCTTTGCCAGTCTTAAAGTGCTACAGAAATACTAGCCAGTATTATTACTTCCCATCAAACACCTCTGCTCAGGAGGCAAATTCAAATCTTTGTTCTGTTACCATCTGTTTGATCCTAACCAATCCATTTTATTTTTCTGGCCTTTGGTTATAAAATGCTGGATGTTGAGTAGATGATCTCTAAAGACCTTTTTAGATATTAACTCTATCTTCATGGTTTTTAAAATTGTATATTAATTTTTTGTATATGTTCTATGTTCCAGACTTACTCACTTGTTACCCTGCCCCCATATATGACACTGTTATCTCCCATCTCTGGGCCTTAGCCCAGGATGCCCCTCACACCTGAAATGCACTACCTCTGCAGCTCTGCTTCCTGGAATATAGAGGGTCTTTAGGGGCTTAACTCAAGTGCCATCTACATCAGAAATCCTAACTAACATGGTTAGCCATGCTGCAAAAGAAAATGAATGCACAAGTGCACACACACACACATATATACATATGCACCCACACACATGACAAAGATGAAAAAATATGCTTCAATCTATAATCAGAGCTCATTATTATAAATATAGACATACCCAACAAAATAAAACAAACCTACAAGATGATAAGGAATGTAGAATAATAACCAGCAATGGCTAAATCTTCTCATTTTACAGATTAAAAAACAGGGAGAGAGTCACTTGTGAAAGTGCTGTTGGTTGAATACAAACTTCTTGAGGGCAAAACCAGAATATTCTACCTCTTCATTCCCAAAGCCAAGCATGGGTTTGTGTGCATGGTTAATCCTAATCTCTGCTAATTGACTTGCTGAATTTTTCCTAATCTGAATAATTTGAAGACAGAAGAGACAGAGAGAGAGACAGAAAGACAGACAGACAGACACACACACACACACACACACACACACACACACACACACACACACAGAGAGAGAGAGAGAGAGAGAGAGAGAGAGAGAGAGATTTTCTTTCTCCATTGTACCAGTGATTTCATTAATCTAGGGAACTCCCAAAGAAGAAACTCATTCTGCTAATACAGATAGCACCACTTTGCAAACTTCTTGTAGCCTTAAGAGATTGGCCTGCAGTATGGTGAAGGTAAGGGACTTACCCAGGGATCATGTAATCAAGCTTTATCAGAAAGAGATTTAACTGAAGCCTTTCTGACTTCAAGGCTGGCTTTCTAGACATCTTGTCCAGCTGTCACTCTAAATGTGAATACACTTGTGTGTGTATGCATACAAAAACATAACACAAAATGTTCAATTTCAATCATATAACAAACAAGGGATTTTTTTTTGGTTTATTCATTTGTCAATTACTTTTATTTTTTAAGGAATAAGTCTTTGAAAATTAATCTTTTTAATGGTTACGATTGAAAAGATGCTTCAGTTTCCCTTAATAGAAAGGTAGGCATTGAGTCTGTGAAATTGAAGAAATGATGTAATAAAAAAGATTGATGAATGAGAAGTTAAAGGAACTGAGTTTTTTTCCAATAATGTAAAGATTAAAATTTTTGAGAGACATAAGTTCTGGGCATTTAGTCATTTTATTAATAATGGCAACATTTTAATTTAAATAAAGTAAGTGGTTCTCAAAAAAAGTCACTATTGAATGCCAAAGACCCTCCTGGTGGTGGGCTCAAGGCTTATACGGCCTTAGAAAAGTGAGTGTTCCAGAAAGTGGCAATCAACTCTGACAACGAATGAGAGAATGCATATTATATTGAAGGGCTGGTGCTAGTCTAATAAACTCTGTATCATTTACTTCTAAGTTCTCCCCAGCCTTGTACAATCTAAACAAAGAATTCATATCTCCTACCCTAGTGAGCAGAAGACAATGGGCCCAAAGTTTTACACCAGGATAAGTTGGGAGATCGAGTTGGGTGAAATAGCAATGGCCAAAATGAGAAGAATGAGAATCCTCTTTTCCATTAGCCCTGCCCTTGAGAGACTGAACAAGGAAATAGGATAGTAGGGAAAAAAAAAAAAAAAACAAACTTGAGTGTCCCCAATTTTAATGACTGGCTAGTGATATGAGAAATCATTATTTCTCTTACTAAATAGTTATGACCCTGGAAGTTATTAACTGCAAAGGCAGCATGGCATAGGGTGAAGAATATGAAGTATGGAACCAGAAGAGCATTTGGTTAAATGCTTCCTCCGTGCCTACTCACTACCGAGCCATGGGCAAGCTACCTAACCTTTTTCAGTTCTTTCCTCCTATGGATGTGTTTGGTATTAAGCACACTTTGTTAACTCACAACATTTCTATAAAGATCAGATGAAAGGAAGGACATAAAATGATTCTATATAAAATATCCAAAACTTTTAAGTTGATTTATAAATGTAATTCATTCATTGTCACTTCTGTGACTCATTTTTCTTTTAATAACGTTTGAAAACCATGTGGTGGAGTAGAAAGGTTTTGGGTCAGATGACCTGAACTCAAATTCTGGGACTGTCATCTACTAACAATGTGGCCTGAGGAAAATCACTTCATTTCTGTGGGAATCCGATTCCTCACTTATAAAAAGTAAGGGTTGGGTAATTACTCTTTTAAGTATCTTCCAGATCTAAAGCTATAAACCCAAAACATCTAAGGACCTTTCAGCTCCAGAATTCTCTGGTTCTACGGAAGTGTATTGTTGGGGTATTTCTATGCAATAAGGGGTCTATGATCATTGATCTACCTTTCTCACTTTGTTATCCATCAAAATGCTTTTCCATCTTGTCTTGATGTTTTTTCATGACTTCAACAAGGTAGATCACCCATGAATTATTATCATTTTTGCTTTTGAGGAAACTGAGGACCAAGAAAGTTAACACATCAAATTCATTCCTGAGCCTGGATTATATGACTTTCCCTGAGCCCGCAGCCTTCTTCATTAGGCCTTACTGTCAAGCTCCTGAGGATGCTTGCTGCCTGGATGTGAGAATGTGGCTGAATAAGCAAGTGCATTAGAATGATGCTATAGTAAAAAGAAACCCAGATTTAGGGGCAAATCCCCGCCCTACAATTTACTCCATGTGTAGGCCATGAAAGTTCTCTAGGTATCAGTTTCTTCATGTGCAAAATGAGATGATTAAGCTTGATAATCTCTTAGGCCCTTTTAAGCTTGTACTTCAGTGATCCCATGAATGGAGGCAAACACAAGTTAATAGAAATGTTCATCAAAATGCAGCCAGATTGAAATTTACAATCATTACAAGAGAGACAGACATTTTTGTTCAATATCAGGCTATGATTAGTCTATTGATTAGTATGAATGTACCATAGAGGTCTCATTTGAGCCACTAGGGACTCTCCTTTTGTTCCAGTTAGTGAAATAAAAAGCCTGTAGAGAACAGCAAAGCAAAATTAATGTCCATCTGACAGAAGGCGCCAATGTCCGGCCCAAAGTGGTTCATTAGCAAGATCTCAAGAATCCAACAGGAAGTACAGAATTAAATCAAACATGGCAGCAAAGAGCACAGGACACTCATGAGAGCTGGTGTTCTGAGCAGCTTGTGGAATATATTCTCTTCCTTTTTTTCCTTCACCTACTCTTCTTATTGAGAGATCTCCTCTTGTTGACAGTGGTTACACTGTGAATACTTAGCCAATTACCAAAGATTCTCTAAGCAGGGCATTCATTCACTCAACAAATACTTACTCCATTCACTTGAATTCAGTGTGACAAATATTTATTGCATGCCTCTCAATCAATCAATAGAAGCAGTGTGATGGAGTAGAAAGAGCCCCAGAAGGTCAGTGGATAGAACACTGGCCCTCAACATTTAACACTTCCTAACTATGTGACCCTGAGCAAGTCACTTTTTTTAAATCTTTTTTTATTATAATTATTTTGACAGTACATATGCCTGAGTAATTTTTTACAACATTATCCTTGGCATTCACTTCTGTTCCAAATTTTCCCTTCCCTCCCTCCACCCCCTCCCCTAGATGGCAGACAGTTTTATATATGTTAAATATGTTATAGTATATCCTAGATACAATATATGTGTGCAGAATTATATAGTTTTCTTGTTGCACAGGAAGAATTGGATGCATTCTTGTCTTCAAAAAGTTGGTTTTTCATTGGAGGAAAAAAATGTACACAATTAAATATTATGTACACACATACAAACAAAACACACACACACACAATAATACAAAATCAATCTAAGAAAGGGAAAAATTGGGTTGGACAGTGGTAGATGGGTAGAGAAGAAGAAAGATGGGAAAGTGATTAAGAATCAAGAGGCCATTAAGATGACTGGTCATCAGATGAGAAGAGTTAAAACCATGGCACAATTAAGCACCTACTATGCATACGACCATTTTTAATACTGGGATCTAGGAACATAGAATACACTCTCTTAAAGGGCAAAGACTCTTTCTTTTTGTCTTCATATCCAGCACCAACTCAGCAACTGGCATTTTTTAATTGGATTGAACTTATGATTTCATTATTGCAAGGATCTCCCAGTGAGAAAAATCCCTGCTAGACATTGTAATTTAAGCCTGTTGTATGGCTTAGTGCTGTAAACTTAGTACTGTTGGCAGTACTACGCAACCTAGAGTCAGAAAGACTAATTCAAATCAGACTTACTATTATGTGACCCTGGACAAGTCACATAAGAGCTGTCTGCCTCAATTTCATCAACTGTTAAATGGGAATAACAACAGTATCTACTTGCCAGGGTTGTTGTTGTGTGGATCAAATGGGATAATTTTTGTAAAGCACTTGACACAGTTCCTGGTATACAGTAGGCACATAATAAATGCTTGTTTTCTACCTTTCTTCCTTCCTTCTTCACTCCTTTCTTCCCCCACTTTTACCCTTTCTTCCTTCCTTCATTGCTCCTCTCTTTTTTCCTCATTTTTTCTTTTTTTCTCCTCCCTTCCTTTTTTCCTTTCTCCCTTCATCCCTCCCTTCCCCCCATTCTTTTATCCTTCCTTGTCTCTTTCCTTTTCTTTCTCTGTTACTTTCTTTTCCCTTTCCTTCCTTCTTTTATTTATTTCTTCCTTCTTTCCTTCTTTCTTTCCTTCTTTTTTTGTTTCTTCCTTCTTTCCTTCCTTTCCTCTTCTTTTCTTCTTCCATTCTTCCTTCCTCCTTTCTTCCCTCCCTTTCTTCATCCCTCCCTCCCTCCTTCCCTCCTTCCTTTTTTCCTTCCTTCTTCTCTTCCTTCTTTCCTTCCTTTGTTCCTCAAACCCTATTGGATATTGCCAAGACACTACTTCAAAGAAATGGACACTG
Organism: Sminthopsis crassicaudata; assembly: GCF_048593235.1. NCBI lineage: Eukaryota > Metazoa > Chordata > Mammalia > Dasyuromorphia > Dasyuridae > Sminthopsis > Sminthopsis crassicaudata. Next base: position 636,769,741 of record NC_133618.1, on the reverse strand, counting down.
CTCAATTCTTCAAAATGTTTTTCTCTTCCTGAAGTCCCTTAAACTTTGGACAAACCCCAAAAAGCTAAACCACCATAAGATCATAGGACTTAAAAATCAGCTGGACCTAGAGGACATGTACTTCTCTTGCTACCTCTGGCTTTGTACAGAGAATTAAACTGAGTCTGGGAAACTCTACTGGCTTGCTCAAAATCACAAAGGTAGCAAAGCTGGAGTTTGAACCTATGTTCAAATATTTAACATTTTATCACATTTTTAAAATGTATAAAATATTTTACAGATATGATCTCATTTTACCTTTACAACTACTTGAGTTCAGTATGAAAAATATTCTTCCCCCATTTTTACAGATGTGGAAACTAAGGCTCAAAGAGATTCAACAAAATGTGAGTGGTCAGCCTTAGTCAGGCTTAGGGGGAAAATGGGTGGAGAGAGAGAGGGACAGAGACAAAAACAGAAAGAGACAGAGAGACAGGGAAGGGAGAGATAGGAAGGAGGGGGAAGGGAGGGAAAGAGAGAGAGAGGGGAGGAGGGACAGAGATACACACAGAGACACAGAAACATATACACACACACATACACACACAGAGAGAGAGAGAGAGAGAGAGAGAGAGAGAGACAGAGACAGAGACAGAGACAGAGACAGAGACAGAGACAGAGACAGAGAGAGAGAGAGAGAGAGAGAGAGAGAGAGAGAGAGAGAGAGAGAGAGTTGACCTAGAAGCCAAAAATTCCTAAATTCAAGTTCTAACCCCAAATGGCTACATAATGTTGGGCAATTCCCTTTAATCCTGTGCTTTAAGGCACTGAAACTAACAACTAACTTTTTGAGACTCAAAGTTGAGAAGTTACTTACCTGTACGGGTAGAGGAAATACCTCACCTGGGAGTTCCTTATAAATGGAATTACAAGGCTAATCTTTCCTCATCTTTTTCCATCACACAACTGCTAATTGAACTCTTTCAAACCTTTTCATTCAGTATTCCTCTTTATCTTTGAAAAAAACAAGGCTCTTACCTAAAAGTTGTACAATACAAAGTTTGTCCCATGATTCTTACTCACATATTCTCTATTGAGATCTATATTCCCTATATAGCTGTGTTTGAGAGGCCTTCGACAGATTCCCTGATATACACAACCCTACCATAGAGACAGCTTGCAACTCAATTTGCCAGAATTCAGCCAGAACATCATCCCCCCCCCCAATACACATAGAATAATTTCATAAGGTTAATTTATCCCTCAGGAAATCTCCATTTCTCGCCTTGCTTAGCCTGAGCTGTCATTTAGCCATTTCTGGCCTGTTTCTTGCAGCCTCTGGTTTCCTTGAATGATTTCTCTAGCTCCCCGGGTGTCTGGACACCTTCAGATTCAGCATCGCCCACCAACCTCATTGATATACTGCCGATTGTGTCTGCAAGATTATTAATAAGATTTTAAATGAGAAAATAGTTACCACCTCCATCCTTGTCCAGTGCCCTCTCCAGTGACCTCCTGCCACTGGAAATGTTTGCTTCAATCATTAGCACTTGCTTTGTATTCCTGCTGGCAGTTTTTAGGCAATGTAATGAGATCTTGTACAAGAAGAGCCAATAAGAGGACTCAGCATGAATGGACCACCTTTTGATTTTTCCTTTTGTTTCCCTAAGTAGGGTGCAGATTCTCAAATTGACAAGGGGACAATTCTACCACCAACAACAAAAATGGTAGGCAGTTTGGGGGAGAAGAAAAAGGGATGGACATGGAAATAGAAGATTCATAGGATTAGAAATCCTAGCTGAGATGCTAAACCTAAGTGACTATGGATATATAACTTGCTCTTACTGGATATCTATTTATTCCTCTGTCTAATGAAAGAAGTTGTACTAGCTAAAATAAAGAATACCCTCTGACTCTAAATTCAAAGTAATTGTGATGACAATCTGCTACATTTACAAATAGGATTTCATTTTAGGTTTCACAATGTTGTAAATATTCAATCAATAAGTGTTTATTAAATTAATGAAATAGTCTCCACATTCAAGAAATTATTTTCATTCAGACACAAGTTGTTGTCTCTTTATTACTTAGTAGAGAGTCTTTAAGAAGTGTTATGGGAAAAAGCTTTATGCTCAGTCCATAATCTGAAGATAGCCTTTCTGAATTTAGCTGGACTCATTCTCCATTGACAGGGCTGCAGATCACTGCCGGTTCTAGATTGTAACCTTTGTATTTCCTGATTTTAGATTGAAGGGTATGGATTAAAATCTAATTGCCTTCCATTTCCAGAGGATACCTGGGCATCAAAAGATTTTATTGATGAAGGAAAGGAAAGAAATTGAGAGATTTACTCAAGTATGGGAAGGGTTACCAAGAGGAAAAGGAACTAGATTGATATTATTTGAAAGAAAAACCAAATTTGAGTTTGTTTATGAAAAAAAATTCCTAGCAGTTCTAGGTACCCCAAAATAGAATGGCTGCCATTAGAAAGAACAGATTCTTCTTTTCTAAAGTTCAAGTGATGCTAGGTGCTGACTTGTTGGGCCTGAGATAATAGGGAGTTTTGGGGAGGTATGGCTTGGGCTAGATAGCTAAAGGATTTGAATTTATCTTCTCTTCATTGCACTTCAAGCATTCAAAGTAAAAATGCAGAAATATCTCATGTGTGGCAGCATAGTGTAGACTTGTAAGTGCTTTCCACCTCTTACAATTCATTTGTATTTATTGATTTTGTATACATTATATTCTGCCCCTCCACGCAGTAGAGTGTAAATTTTTTCAAGACAGGAATTGTTTTGTTTCTGTCTTTGGATCCCTAGAGACTAATGCATAGTAGATACTTAATAAATGTTTATTCAAATGAATTAAACAGACCCTAAAATCCTATCTCCTGATTATAGAGTTTCTTGACCCTTAGGTAATTTATTTCTTAAGATCTGATCATGCTCTTGAACTCATGCTCAACATCATGCTCAACATATCCCAAGGGGTATGTGTTTTCTTTTTTTCCCTTCTTCTGATCTTGAATCACAGTGCTGATGATTTTTGCAGCTTTCCTATTTACATATATAATCTTTGTAGCTGAAAGTGGGCTTTCATCCCACTTTATAGTTTATTTATTGTCTATCAAAAGCATCAAGGAAGGCTATTAATGATCAACTTGTATGAAGATCCCAATGTACTCACTTTGTTTTCTCATTTTAATTGTGCTATATAGCTACAAGGAGTCCTCCAGAGAAATTCCTTGATTTCTGGAAGCATAATAGTCATATACACAAACTGTATGTGTATATAGATACATATATGTATATATATATATATATATATATATATGTGTGTGTGTGTGTGTGTGTGTATGTGTATATATATATGCATATATATGTGTGTGTATATATATGTATATATATATATACACACATATGTCTACATTGGGGTGTATATGTGTGCATATATACAAAGAGATATATAGATATACCTTTTCTGTAGGTTTGTATTTAAAATAAAATTCTATTATCAGCTAAATATATTCTTAAAGCAGGAGGAAGTGTGAAAAGAATAGGAAGAGGGATAAAGGTAGTTATTTTATGAAATCTATTTCTCATCCTAGTCAAAGTCAGATTATTGGGATTAGACAAAGAGATGTAAACTTGTGGTACTTAGCATCCTCAGCAAGGACATAGCTCCTATAATTAAGAGGCTTTCTTCCTTTTCCTGACAGACCATCTTTCCTCCCCCCCTGCTCAGCACTCCCTCACCACTTCAGACAGAATATATAATAAAAAGACACCCTCTGGCATTGACTATATCTCATCGTGAACACCCATGGTTTTCTTTCATACCTTGCTAATGTTCAGCCTGTCCTTGGATGATGGCATTGAACTGAGAAAGGACAATCTTTCTTGAGCCTTTGTCTATGTTTATGAAGGGGATGAGGAAAGGGAGAGCAAAGGAGGACTCTTTAAAAGTTGCCGGGGGAGAGAGAGTGATGTTCAAGTAGAAGAGATACACAATCCAATCAACAATATGTTTTGCAATGGAAAACTTATGGATGTTTCTATCATGAGCAGATGGCACACCATGTGTGGAGAATAGCAACTATTGTGCCCTTTGCACTTATTGTGAACTAGAAACTAAACTCTACCAGCGATGAGCCCCTTTTCCACATGCCAAGTCTCTGATCAAATAGGATGCAAGGTATTTTGGGTGAAAACCCTTTCATTTCAGTCTCTATGCTTTCTAGTATAAATTAACTATGATATCACAGATTAATAATAATAATACACTTATAAAGTATTTTAGCATTTGAAAAGCACTTTAAATATATCATCTCTTATTAGAAGCTTTTGCTAACTGCTCATTAATTTTAGTGCTTTTCTTCTGTTGATTTTTTTTCCTATTTATCTTCTATATAGGGGGAGGATTTTGTACTTAATTGTTTGCATGGTGTCTCTGCCATTGGACTGTAAACTCCTTGAAGAAAGGAGCTAACTTTTGTTTTTCTTTCAATGCCCAATGCTTAACACAGTGCCTGGAAATATTAGGTGCTTAATAAATGCTAATGAACTGACTGAATCACATGGCAACCCTAGAAGGGTTATATAAAAGCATTATTATTCTCTTTTTACAGAAGAGGAAACTGAGACTAAGGGAGATTAAGTGACTTGCTCAGGATCACACGTGATTAAGTGTTAGAAGTAAAGATTTGGATCCAGAACTCCCTCATAATTTAATCACCACAACACATTGGCAAATGTTTTTTCTTCCTATCACTGTGTCTGTATCTATATCTGTGTCTGTGTCTATATTTCTCTGTGTGTACAACTACTTCTGTGTCTTTTCTTCTCTCTATCCTTGCCTTCCTATCTTTCCCCCTTCCTCCCTCTCCCCCTGCTTCTTATTTTACCTCTTTAAGTATTTTCCCTCTTTCAGATAGCCCCTTCTTTTCTTCTTTTTATTCACCACTAAGAAAGAAACAAACAAACAAACAAAAAAAAAACCCAAAATGTTTCCCCCTTTACTTTGAATGCCTGATCATTTATAAAAGTATAATCTTTTCCTGAATAATGCAAAACTTATTAATTGACCAATTCATTTACCTAACAGGAAATATCTTAACTGGGGTCCAAGAACTTATTATTTATATACATACACACATATTATAGACAGAAAAAGAGAGAACTGAATTTTTGTATAATTGCTTTCCTGTATAATCCTATGTATTTTGTTTTAGTGTTTTATGCATCTAAAACACAAGATGAGAAAGGATCTTTAGGTTTCACCATATTGCCAAAGGGATCCATGACCTTCCAAAGCTTAAAAGTTTTGATTTAACAAGCATTTTCTTGGTGATACTCATTGGCCTGCCCTGTCCCACTCCATCCCCTAAATAGAGAATAATCACCCTGTTTTATTTTGGTTTTTGTATTATCAATGACTGGGGCAATGTCTTGACAAATTAAGCACTTAATGAATGTTTCTTAAATTTAATTGACCTCCAGCTAATCTTAAAATCACAGCTTAAGAGTTGGAACAAACCAACTCTACTGTAGCCCTCTCATTTTGTAGATAAGAAAAATAAGAACTGAGATGTTGTATGATTTGCCAAGGTCATAGAGTGAGCAAATGGCAAAAAAGGCACGATAGGATCACAGATAAGGCACTGGATTTATTCTCAGGACCTGTGTTCAAATTCTGCTTCCTAGATTTTTAATTCAGGGCAAGATACTTAGTGTTTTTGTCATAGTTCCTTTACTTATACAATACAAGTATATTTCTATATGAGGGAGGGAGAATTAGATCACCTCTAAGGTCCCTTCCATATTTACATCAACTAATCTATTGTAATGCCAGAGAAACTGAGGCAAGATAGAGATCAGAGTGTTTTTGATATTTTATTTGAGAGGGAGAGATTGTGTTGGGGCCATGTTGCCCCTAGGGCTGATGCCTTAAAGCATTCTGCAGGGAATGTGAGGTTCCCATGAAATATATAAACACACATGGCTCCAAGCTACCAGGGTAGGCTGAGGCAGGGGCAGAATCAGAGTACTGAGAGTGGGAAGGAACTATCAATCCGGTTCTGACAGGGTGGGGGAAAGTTCTGATAAGATGGAATCAAGAAGACCAATGAAAGAATGGGGGGAGGCATTGGATATTCTGATAGGAAAGTGAGGGGTCATGATGTCTAAAATAGAAGGTCTTTCTCCTTCTCTGGATTAAACATTTATAGTTTATAATCCTAGCATAGCCAGACCTAAATTATAGCAGTTCTAATGATCAGGAGGGAAGGGTGGTGTTGCAACCAGGGGGATTGAGGCAGAACAATTAGGAACTGAGGCAGAACAATTTAAGGGAAACTGAGGCAGGACAATTAGAAGGAAACTGTGGCACAACACTATGACTAACTCTAAATGCAGCTTTCTCTCCTCTATATCATGATGCCTCCATACCATGCCTCATTTGGATTTTTACTTGAATGCTAAAACTTGGGGAATGATGGATAAATATCCATTATTCATGTAGTCCAACTCATATTTCTAAAACACATCTCACCGTGACATATCCACCAAATGGTGCTAGACTGCTTGAGGAAAGTCTTCAGTATTCAAGCATGGTAGCCCATGCATGTTATCTCTGCTAATGGGAACTCTGAGGCTGATGGATCATCAAATAAGTTTGGCACTTATTTATGAGACTCCAGGAATGGGAGCCACTAGGCTACCTAAAAAGGACTTAGCCAGGTCAGAAAGAGGACAGTTCATAGGTCTCATGCTAATCTGAAAAAAAAAATTAGGAAGACCCAAATGGGAGTAAGAAAAACTCTCCAAGGAAGGGGAATCTATTTCATTTTTCTGTAGCCATAATTGGGAGAAAGTTCTTTCTTAAAACAAATTAGTCCTTTTGTAACATGGATTCTGTTTTTGCTTTCTGGAGCCAAACAGTATGTCTAGTTTTCTCTCAAGTTTGTTTTTTTTTCAGGGTGATCAGCCCAAATCCAGGAAATAAAAAGATTATAATATGGTTCCAACAATGGCCTACAGGTTTGTTGATGAAGCATCTGCCCAGCCAAGTGCAGAAAGACTCATTCCCAGGATGGCATCATGAGTATAGCACTTTTGCTCACAGTAGCTCTTAAAGGCAATCTCCTATGTGACAGATGAACCATGACTTTTATCTTTGGACAGACACATAGGGAACAAAATGAAGATCCCTGAAGTAGGAAAATAATTCCTCGAAGACAACACAGTTTCATTGTTATCTTTATAACATTTCCAGGGGCAGAAGGCCATTGGCAAGGACACAAGACAAAGACGGGGTGTTAATTCTTTTCTCATTTAAAATCTTTATTAATGATCTGGGAGACACATTTAGCAGTCCAAGAGTGAAGTGTTGGTGAGTGAAATCTGGAGGTGTTAAGACAGACAAAAATCCCAGAGCCTAGAAAGGAATATAGACAGAAACAAAGAGAACAAAAGCTTGGAAAAAGCCCTCAGCTGACATCACTGGGAATTTGCTGTCCCCCACTTAACAACAATTCTGTTGGTGACGGAGTGATGGTACCTCTGGGGTCTTCTTCCTTGTCTGCTTCATGTTATGAATTTTTCCTTAAAATTTTATTTCAGACTTGCAGAAGATATGCTCATTCTTTGGGGACCACTGAATGTGGCAAATTTACTGTTTTTCTATCTTGCACAGGTTTCCTTCTGCTTGCTAGCTGCAAGGGTTAATGTTTTTTAATTAAGTATTTATTTATTTAGTTATTTATTTATTTATTTATGTTTGCCATAGCCACCCTTTATGATCATCAGTGACTTGCTTCTTGAATTTCTAAGCTTGCAAACAGAAGTCAAATCAATGTCATTCAGACCTCAGGGGCTACAGAGCAGTATCACTGATGGAAATACTGTCTAGTTCTTATTTCACAAAGGAAAAAGGGAAGGTCTGCAAAGGGATGAAATATCAAAAGGTTTTGATTTTAAAGTTTTTCTTCTGCTTCTGAGGAGGAAGAAGAAAAGAAAGGAAAGACAGGAGAGAGAAAAGTTGGGGGTTAGAGACCTTGTTGCTTTGTGGCTGCTGATAGTGTAGTTACTAAACAAAAAATAATAGAATCAGTATGAAAAATAAAGGTCACAAAGAGCCAGCATGGCTTCCACAAGAACAGAGCATATAAGACCAATCTCATTTCCTTCTTGGACATAGTTCCTAAGCCAGAAGATGGCTGAGGACACAGTAGATAGAGTTCAGCTTGACTTTTAGAAGGGTATTTTTTTTAAATGTCATGGTTGGGATATGTGTATGTGTGCATGCTCTGTCTGTCTCTGTGTGTGCATGCTCTGTGTGTGTGTGTGTGTGTGTTTGTGTGTGTGTAAAAAGATGTAGAAGTATGAACTTAATGATAATGTAATACACTGGACTTGGGTCTGATAAAATGGCTAGACTTCGAAGAGTGAGTAATAACTTGAGGTAATCATAGAAAGAGCTACAAAAGGAGTAGCCCAGGGACCATATTTACTCCTATGCTGCTTAAGATTTTTATTAATAACTTGGAAGAAGGCTAGATAGAACACTTAGAAAATTTACAAATGGCACAAAGTTATTGTGCCATTTGAGGGTAACTGCCTGATAGCATCAGAATATGGAAAAAATCATTATATGCAAACTAAAAGATAAAAGAATATTGGGCCAAATCCAATCCAAATAAATTTTGTGGAGGCAAAAGTACAGCCAGATGCTTTGGTTCAAAAAATAAAGTAGATTTCAAAAGTATATGGTGGGGGAAAGCATATTATTATTACTGCTACTAATGATGAACTATTGAGTAATTACCCTTCATGCTGGTTTTATTTGTAAATTATTTTCCCCATCTATTCAACAATTCTTAATATGCATAAAACCTCTCTAATGTAATTATGGTCAAAGAAATTAACTCACTTTAAAAAACAATTTATAAAGCACTTTGTTGACAGAAACGGCAGACAGGAAATACAAGTATGTATCCTTGGTTTGTGGAGAAGCAAAAGGAGGCTTACAAAAAAATCAGATTTGGGGTAGCTAAGTGCGCAGTAGATAGAGCACCAGCCTTGAATTCAGGAGGACTGGAGTTCAAATCTGGTCTCAGACACTTAACACTTCCTAGCTGTGTGACCCTGGGCAAGTCATCCCAGCCTCAGAAAAAAAAAATCAGATTTGCTAATAGGCAAGGAAGCTAAGTTCTAGTGACCCCCCAGTTAAGCACTGCTTCCACCATTCCTCCTACCAGAGGGAGGACTGAGGATTCCAGGGATAAAGTGTTGCTTCTGACTCATGCTACCTGAATGTAGGATCTCTTCCTATGCCTGACTGCACAATCTCACACATACTGTTGTAGAATATGTAACAGACAATCAACCAGTTTAAAAAGAGGAGAAAGGGATCCAGAATCAGCGGGCAACAATATGTGATTTTTCCAAATACAGACAAATTCAATGTGATAACATCTTCCCCTTCCATGGCAATCATTTTCAACAATTCTAAAGTCTTAAATTCTTTTCCTGGCACTATTGTGTTGTCACTTATTTTTTCCATTGTAAATTAGAAAGGGAAATTTTTTCATCAGCTCACCAATGTAAACATGCCAGCATTCAATTTATCCAAATAATTTTAAGGGCAGAAGGGCAAAGGGTGGATGCAAACAAGAAAGCCAGCCAACCAACATGAATGGTTGGAAATGTCAAGTTCTTATCTTCAAGAACACATGCAATTTATTATTGTTTCTTCTATGAATCAGCCAATACATTCATAAAGAAGAATCTATCAAGCACCTACTATGTGCCAGGCTCTGGGATGTAAAGTAAATAAAAAAGTTTGCTCTTAGGAGCTAGCATATTCACAGAACTATATAAGTATACAAACATATTGAAAACATACAATACAGATACCAAGTAGCATTGGTTATCTGGAGCAGCTGGAAAGGGGGTAAAAGTAAGAAGGGGGAAAGCATTCATTAAGTGCTTATTGTTTGTTAGGCAATGTGATAGGCTTTGAAGAAAAAGAAACAGAGACAGAAAGATAGAAACAAAAGATACAGAGATAGAGACAGAGACAAAGGAGCAGAGATTCAGAAATGGAAAAGAGAAAGAAAGATATTCAGAAATGGGATAGAAACACAGAGACAGACAGACGAACAGAGACAGAGGCAGACAGAGAGAGACAGAGACCGAAAGAAACAAAAACACAGAGATAGAGACAGAGACAAAGGAGCAGAGACATTTAGAAATGGAAGAAAGAGACAGAGAGAAAGAAAGACATTCAGAAATGGAAAACACAGGGAGAGAGACAGATGGAGATAGAGACAGAGGCAGGGAGAGAGAGAGAGAAATTCAGAAATGGAAGAGAAAGACAAAGATAAAGATAAAAAGATAAAACCAAAAACACAGAGAGAGACAGAGATAAAGGAGTAGAGACATTCAGAAATGGAAGAGAAACAAAGAAAGAGAGAGAGAAAGAAAGAAAGAGAGAGAGAGAGAGAGAGAGAGAGAGAGAGAGAGAGAGAAAGGAAGGAAGGAAGGAAGGAAGGAAGAAAGAAAGAAAGAAAGAAAGAAAGAAAGAAAGAAAGAAAGAAAGAAAGAAAGAAAGAAAGAAAGAAAGAAAGAAAGAAACAAAGAAAGAAACAAAGAAAGAAACAAAGAAAGAAACAAAGAAAGAAACAAAGAAAGAAACAAAGAAAGAAACAAAGAAAGAAAAGAAAGAGAGATAGATGGACATAGACAAAGAGACAGACAGAGACAGACTGAGACAGAGACATTCAGAAATGGGAAAGAGAGAAAAACACACACATACACACAGAGAAATGTATTCAGAAATGGGAAGGAGAGACAGACAGAAACAGAGACAGGCAGAGAGACGCAGACAGACAGACAAAGAGGGACATTCAGAAATGGGATAGACAAAGACAGAGTGACAGAAAGAAACAGAGATGTAGACAGAAACAAAGGAGCACAAAGATTCAGAAATGGAAGAGAAAAAGAAAGAGAAACAGAAATAAACAGAGAGAAAGACAGAGACAACAACAGAGAAAGACAGAGATAGAGAGAAGAGAGCACTCGTCCTCCAAGGAGCTCATAAACTAAAAAGGTACATGTAGAGGAGTTATTCTTTGAAAGTACAACAGACACATTCACAGAAACCTTAGAAAATCACAAATGGGAAGAGACCAACTGTTCAAGCAGCATCTGGACAAAAGCATTGCCCACAAGTGACTCATCCTCCTGGTAGAAGGACTAAGAGCAAAAAGGTGTTAAATCTCAGCATCTCAGACAGAAGAGACCTCAGGGCCTATTCTTTCCAGCCAACTGTCTTGATAAGTGGCCATTCAACCTTTGTCTAAAAACCTCCAAAGAGGAGAACCCACTGTCTCCCACACTATCCCAGACTACTTGGACAGAGATAGTTATCAAAAGTCAACTTATTTTGCTTTGTGAAATTCACCCAGCTGGTACCAACAAAGACAAATCTATTTCCTCATATATGGCAGCACTTTAAATATCTGAAGACAGCAATTAGGCACCTACTTCCCACCAAAAGATCCTCCTAGCAGTTGCTGTTTAGGCAAACACAACTCTTGCTACCTGCATGATCTTTCTGTGCCTCATTTCTCTCATTTGTAAAATGAGAACTAAAGTAACTCTGAAGTCTCTTCTAGCTCTAAATCTATGACCTTATGACCTAATTCTGTACTTGTGATGATACCTTCTTTTTTAATCTCAAGAATTATTTTACATTAACTTCTATTATATTGAACTCACGCCAATATTCTAATCTTGACAAAACACTTTGGATCCTGGCTCTCCAACTGCAGTGTATTAGCCACCCCTCTCAATTTTGTAATGGTCACAAAGTTGAAGAGCATCAGTGATTTTGTCCAACTTATTGATGAAAACGTTACACATTTCACTGCCAAACAAATGTCTATAACATCCATCAAGGAGTTATTTCCAGACCTTAATCAACTTGTTTTAAAATAACATGAAGGATTTTTTCCCAAATACTTTACTCAAGCCTAAATAAACTATATCTAGAATAAATGTTCTTCATTTATGGTCTGAGCACTTCTTTTAATATATATATATATATATATATATATATGTATATATATATATATATATATAAATACATATATATATATATATACTCAATATGTATTAACTATTTCAGTATAATTTGTTTCCTTTGTAATCCTGCAAATTAATTTTTAAAAATATTTTTTGGAGAAAGAGTTCATAAAGCTTCTGCAGAATTTCAAGGGAGCCATGACACAAAGCAAACTAAGAACACCTATTCTGGGGAGTGGGGGGAATAGTATTTTATTTTTTCCAATGATATGTAAAGACAGGTTTCAAATGTTTATTTCCTCACTCCCATTCCTCCTCCCCAAGATGCCAAGCAATATGATGTAGGTAATAGATGTGCAACCATGTAAACATTTTACACATTAGTCATCTTTGTGAACGATAAAACATAACACAAGGGGAAAGACACACATGCCCGCAAACAAGGAAAAATAGTATGCTTCCACTTTTCAGACTCCATAGTTCTTTCTCCAGATGTGGATAAAATTTTCCATCGTGGTCTTTTGGAGGTGTCTTAGATCACTGTATTGCTGAGAAGAACTATGGCAATCACACGTGATCATTGTACAATGTTATTGTTACTGTTTACCATGTTCTCCTGGTTCTTCTCACTTATCTCAGCACCAGTTCACTGAGTCTTCTCAGTTTTTTCTAAAATCTGCCTGTGATTCATTTTTTATAGTCATAATTATTCCATTAAATCCATATGTTACAACTTATTCAGTTATTCCCCAATTGATGGACATCCCCTCAATTGTTAATTCTTTGCCCCAACAAAAAGAGTTTCTACAAATATTTTTGTACATGTGGGGACTTTCCCCTGTTTTATGATCTCTTTGGGATACAGAATTAGTAGTGGATTGCTGGATCAAAGGGTAGGCACAGTTTGAATGCTCTTAAGGCAGCTTTCCAAATTGCTCTCCAGAATGGTTTGATCAGAAAAACACCTATTCTAATACATCCCCTTGCTCTACTAAGTTTAATAACCTGTTAGAAAAAGGAAATGGGTTCATCTGGCACCAAGTGATCTTGTTGAGCACAGACTGGATGTTTGTTATCACTGCTTCCTGTTGTTGTTCAGTCACGTTCAATACTTTGTGACTCTGGGGTTTCCATATCAAAGATACTACAATAGTTGGTCATTTCTCCTCATTTTACAGATAAGGAAACTGAGGGACTTGCTGAGTGATAGATATTATAGCTAATGTCTGAGGCCAGATTGGAATTGTTGAAAATGAATCTTCTTGACTCCAGGTCTGGTACTCTATCCACCACACCATCTTCAATTATTCCTTTATTTATGTACTCTAGAATTTTTCTAATTATGGTCACAACAAGCAAACACTCCTATATTTTATAGATCTCATTCTCTTCTTCTTTTTAAAAATCAGAATATTTGCTTTTCTCCCGTCAGTCAACCAGTTTTTAGCAAGCACTGTATAAAGCAGTAGGTTTATGGTTGTTGTCCTTTGTTCTTGAAGAGGACCAAAATGTCATCCCTATATTAAATTGAGTCAGAGTGTGTCCACCTGTAGATCAGACCGATCAGATAGATATAAGCTTGGAACGCTCTGTCTCGCATTGGACACAGTTAATTCATATGAACAGTTGGGGGTGGGTTCTTTAGTTTTGTGCATCTCATGTTTCTTTTGGACTAATTCAGTTCTGCTTTGCTCATAGAGCACAGCCCCTTTTCTGATGAAAGCACACCACACTGGGTGGTCCTGTGGCAATGTCTCCCATATTATACCATATTAAGTGATTACCGTATTATATATATATATATATATATATATATATATATATATATATATATATATATATATATATATATAATGGATATATAAGTATATATAAGTGATATACCGTATTTAGTGATGCAAAGGCAAACAGCAGTCCCTGTGTACAAGGAGCCCATGATCTAGTAGAGAAATAACACACAAATGCTGGATACAAACACGATCTACACCAAATCAATTAGGGAGATGGATTATTTTAGAAGAAAGGCCCAAGATTAACGAGAAAAAAAGAACAGCTACTTGCAGAAGGTTGAACTTTGGTTCTGACTTGGTAAAAGTTAGAAAGTGAAAGAAAGTGGGAGAGTAATCCTGCAGTGTCTCTCATAGTCCACGTTTCTCTGAGACAAGTGACAGTGGCTCAGTGATCACAGGTAACACTTACTTTTTTCTTTCAGCAAAGAAGCAGTTTCCTGCCAGCTCTTTAGGTTATTTTAGACTCAGGCTATAGAACAAAAGTAAAGAGATTCTTCTGTCTTCCAAGTTCAGCATCAAATTTAAACTACTTTATCAGGCAGCAGCAAGCAGAAATGAATGTACTTTCTCTCTAGCAGAAATCAGAAATGGCCAGTTCAATGAGATTATACTCCACCCTGGGACTTGGAGAGTTTAGGGAAGCAGAACTTGATTGCATTGCCAACTGTGCTTTGTTCTTGCTAAGTAAAGATGTCTGCCCGGATATTCTAGAGGAGTGTGTGTGTGTGTGTGTGTGTGTGTGTGTATCTGGGCTTGTGCCTGGCTACATAAACATATGATTGTATAGTATAGTCACACACAAAGCTTGGCCTGGAATCTTTATGTCCATATGGACATTCTTCCTTTGCCAAGATGATACGACTTATTGTGTGAATTTTAGGTGGGTGGCAGAGAGAAAAGGAAAAAGGAAGCTTCCCTAACACTAGTCAAGCTATAGTAGTCTGCCACAGACTGAGTTGGATTCACCTCCAACAGTCGACAAGCACTGCTGAAGCCCATGGCATGCTGGGTATGGCAGTTGGTACTACTGGATTGATGACAGCAAGCCAATCCCTTCTCTAGATCTCACTTTCCCAAAATGTCAAATATGGGGGTTCCGTAGAAGGCTTAAGCTCTATATCTAGTAACATGCAATGCCGGATCATAGTCATGTAACACTCCAGTTAGGAGTCACAGTTCATATATAATACTTCAAAGACAATTTATCCTTAGGATCCTTATCCAGGACAGATAGTAGGGACGGGATAGATCTAAGTGGTACAGAGGTTTCCTGTTGTTTGGCTATGTCCAATTCTTTATGACCCCATTTGGGGTTTTCTTGACAAATATACTGGAATGGTTGGCCATTTCCTTCTCCAGCTCATTTTATAGATGAGAGACTGAGGCAAATAGGATGAAGTGACTTGCCCAGGGTCACATCAAATTTGAATGCAGAAAGATGCTGATATCCAAGCTTGGCACTCTAGCCACCATGCCATCCAGTTGCCCACTATTCTATCTACCTATTTTTAATAGGGCCCACAAAATTTGGAACCTGTTAGAATATGCTCAGATGAGTCAAAGAATGGTTCATTATCTCCTCAATGAGGGGGGATATCACCCAATGACAGTAGTGGGCAGTAGATGTTGGCTGAAGTCCCAGTCCTGTTATTTGCCACCTTTGTGATCTTAGAAAAGTCCCTTTATCTTGTCCCCAATTTCTACAGCATTTGGACCTGGGCTACATGATCTCTAAGATTTCTTCCAGTTCCAAATCTGAGGCAGGCCGCCTCTAGGTGGTGCAGTGGATATGATAATGGGAGCCACAAAGACCTGTATTCAAATCCAGCCTCAGACATCTGCTAGCTATGTGACCTTGCACAAGTCAACTATAAAATGGGGATAAATAATAGCCCTTATTACCCAGATTTGTTGTGAGGATCAAACACTTAGCACAGTGCCTGACACAGTAGGGATCATTTAACGGTTAGTTATTGTTGTTATTATTGTCTTGTGATGCTGAGGATATTGATACTGAATTCCCATTAATTGTGATCTTTTATAGATAGAATGCTGGATGAATCAGGTGTCAGTGTTCTAGAGAAGGGAGAGACCAAAATTGCAGGATGATAAGGGAGCCAAAGTGAAAGCAAAGAGCCAACAAGAGAAGTTAGTGAAAGGGTGGGAGAGAGAACACAGCCTTTTATGTTGTTGGGTTTTTTATCCGGCACCACAAAGAGACAGGGAGGGAACAGGACCATCACTGGATCATCAATCTAATGAAGAAAGCCAACTTGGCTATTATTTATTCAGTCAATCAACAAACCTTTATTTAGTTCTTATTATGTACAAGCATTGTGCTAAGTGCTGACAATGGAAAGATTAGAAACAATCCCTGCTCTAAAGGAACTCACATGAATATATTTACATGATCCATACATAGATAGAAGGTAATCTGAGAGAGGAAGGCCCAAAAAAAGTGAGACTGGAGGTAGACTAAGTGGCACCTGAACTAGGAACTGAAAAAGAAAAGGAAGCTATGAGGTAGAGATGGGGGGAAGGTCATTCATGACATGGGGGACAGATAGTGAAAAGTATAGAATTGGGAAAGGTGTTCATTCTAACTGTCTTAAACAGAGGGTAAATAAATGGCAGGATGTGATTCAAATTCTGACCTTGTTTTCTTGGTTGATATAAAAAAGAAAAGAGTAAAAATGATTATATTACAAAAAAGAGAGTATTTGATTATTAACATAATCCAGTGGAATAATGTATATGTAACTGCATATCTTAAGATGAGAATAGTTATGCCATTATTTCATATTATTACTAGTAGTATTAGCATTAGTAGGAATATTT